>NW_027511752.1:0-21865 GCF_048772815.1 Callospermophilus lateralis | reverse complement strand
CTTTCGTTTTAAAGGGGTTGCCAAGCTTCCAAAAAACTACTAGTTTGCTGAAATCTCAGCAAACATTTTTTCACCAAAATTTGATGATACTTGGTGGTAATGATCAGTTCACTATGCGCACTTGGCTGCCCAATTTTTACTCTTCTAGGTTCAAGTGTTCGTTTCCAGTAACACTTTGAAATTTTAGGTTTCACTCTGTTTTCTGCTATATAGATAGATGTCTTTGAAACTCTAAATCAAACACGGTTTGTCCTAGCTCCTTGAAACTTGACAAAATGAAGTAGTTGTTAGTTCTATCTCTATGGTTTTTTTCCTCTTGAAGTACCCCATGCAGAGACTGGCGAAAAACACTTTCGTTTGAAAGGGGTTGCCAAGCTTCCAAAAAACTTCTCGTTTGCTGAAATCTCAGCAAGCATTTTTTCACCAATCTTGATGATACTTGGTGGTAATGATCAGTTCACTAATCCCACTTGGCTGCCCAAATTTCACTCTTCTAGGTTCAAGCGTTCGTTTCCAGTAACAGTTTGAATTTTTAGGTTTCACTCTGTTTTCTGCTATATAGATAGATGTGTTTGAAACTCTAAATCAAACACGGTTTGTGCTAGCTCCGTGAAACTTGACAAAATGAAGTAGTTCTAAGTTCTATCTCTATGGTTTGTTTCCTCTTGAAGTACCCCATGCAGAGACTGGCGAAGAACACTTTGGTTTGAAAGGGGTTGCCAAGCTTCCAAAAAACTACTCGTTTGCTGAAATCTCAGCAAACATTTTTTCACCAAATCTTGATGATACTTGGTGGTAATGATCAGTTCACTAAGCCCACTTGGCTGCCCAATTTTCACTCTTCTAGGTTCAAGCGTTCGTTTCCAGTAACAGTTTGAAATTTTAGGTTTCACTCTGTTTTCTGCTATATAGATAGATGTGTTTGAAACTCTAAATCAAACACGGTTTGTGCTAGCTCCGTGAAACTTGACAAAATGAAGTAGTTCTAAGTTCTATCTCTATGGTTTGTTTCCTCTTGAAGTACCCCATGCAGAGACTGGCGAAGAACACTTTCGTTTGAAAGGGGTTGCCAAGCTTCCAAAAAACTACTCCTTTGCTGAAATCTCAGCAAACATTTTTTCACCAAATCTTGATGATACTTGGTGGTAATGATCAGTTCACTAAGCCCACTTGGCTGCCCAATTTTCACTCTTCTAGGTTCAAGCGTTCGTTTCCAGTAAACTTTGAATTTTTAGGTTTCACTCTGTTTTCTGCTATATAGATAGCTGTGTTTGAAACTCTAAATCAAACACGGTTTGTGCTAGCTCCTTGAAACTTGACCAAATGAAGTAGTTCTAAGTTCTATCTCTATGGTTTGTTTCCTCTTGAAGTACCCCATGCAGAGACTGGCGAAAAACACTTTCGTTTTAAAGGGGTTGCCAAGCTTCCAAAAAACTACTCGTTTGCTGAAATCTCAGCAAACATTTTTTCACCAAAACTTGATGATACTTGGTGGTAATGATCAGTTCACTAATCCCACTTGGCTGCCCAACTTTCACTCTTGTAGGTTCAAGCATTCGTTTCCAGTAACAGTTTGAATTTCTAGGTTTCACTCTGTTTTCTGCTATATAGATAGATGTGTTTGAAACCCTAAATCAAACAAGGTTTGTGCTAGCTCCGTGAAACTTGACAAAATGAAGTAGTTCTAAGTTTTATCTCTATGGTTTGTTTCCTCTTGAAGTACCCCATGCAGAGACTGGCGAAGAACACTTTCGTTTGAAAGGGGTTGCCAAGCTTCCAAAAAACTATTCGTTTGCTGAAATCTCAGCAAACATTTTTTCACCAAATCTTGATGATACTTGGTGGTAATGATCAGTTCACTAAGCCCACTTGGCTGCCCAATTTTCACTCTTCTAGGTTCAAGCGTTCGTTTCCAGTAACACTTTGAATTTTTAGGTTTCACTCTGTTTTCTGCTATATAGATAGATGTGTTTGAAACTCTAAATCAAACACGGTTTGTGCTAGCTCCTTGAAACTTGACCAAATGAAGTAGTTCTAAGTTCTATCTCTATGGTTTGTTTTCTCTTGAAGTACCCCATGCAGAGACTGGCGAAAAAACACTTTCGTTTGAAAGGGGTTGATAAGCATCCAAAAAACTACTCGTTTGCTGAAATCTCAGCAAACATCTATCACCAAATCTTGATGATACTTGGTGGTAATGATCAGTTCACTAAGCCCACTTGGCTGCCCAATTTTCACTCTTCTAGGTTCAAGCGTTCGTTTCCAGTAACACTTTGAATTTTTAGGTTTCACTCTGTTTTCTGCTATATAGATAGATGTGTTTGAAACTCTAAATCAAACACGGTTTGTGCTAGCTCCTTGAAACTTGAGCAAATGAAGTAGTTCTAAGTTCTATCTCTATGGTTTGTTTCCTCTTGAAGTAGCCCATGCAGAGACTGGCGAAGAACACTTTCGTTTGAAAGGGTTTGCCAAGCTTCCAAAAAACTACTCGTTTGCTGAAATCTCAGCAAACATTTTTTCACCAAATCTTGATGATACTTGGTGGTAATGATCAGTTCACTAAGCCCACTTGGCTGCCCAATTTTCACTCTTCTAGGTTCAAGCGTTCGTTTCCCGTAACACTTTGAATTTTTAGGTTTCACTCTGTTTTCTGCTATATAGATAGATGTGTTTGAAACTCTAAATCAAACACGGTTTGTGCTAGCTCCTTGAAACTTGACCAAATGAAGTAGTCCTATGTTCTATCTCTATGGTTTGTTTCCTCTTGAAGTACCCCATGCAGAGACTGGCGAAAAACACTTTCGTTTGAAAGGGTTGCCAAGCTTCCAAAAAACTACTAGTTTGCTGAAATCTCAGCAAACATTTTTTCACCAAAACTTCATGATACTTGGTGGTAATGATCAGTTCACTAAGCCCACTTGGCAGCCCAATTTTTACTCTTCTAGGTTCAAGCGTTCGTTTCCAGTAACACTTTGAAATTTTAGGTTTCACTCTGTTTTCTGCTATATAGATAGATGTCTTTGAAACTCTAAATCAAACACGGTTTGTGCTAGCTCCTTGAAACTTGACAAAATGAAGTAGTTGTTAGTTCTATCTCTATGGTTTTTTTCCTCTTGAGGTACCCCATGCAGAGACTGGCGAAAAACACTTTCGTTTGAAAGGGGTTGCCAAGCTTCCAAAAAACTACTAGTTTGCTGAAATCTCAGCAAACATTTTTTCACCAAATCTTGATGATACTTGGTGGTAATGATCAGTTCACTAATCCCACTTGGCTGCCCAAATTTTATTCTTCTAGGTTGAAGCTTTCGTTTCCAGTAACAGTTTGAATTTTTAGGTTTCACTCTGTTTTCTCCTACATAGATAGCTGTGTTTGGAATTCTAAATCAAACACGGTTTGTGCTAGCTCCTTGAAACTTGACCAAATGAAATAGTTCTAAGTTCTATCTCTATGGTTTGTTTCCTCTTGAAGTACCCCATGCAGAGACTGGCGAAAAACACTTTCGTTTGAAAGGGGTTGCCAAGCTTCCAAAAAACTACTAGTTTTCTGAAATCTCAGCAAACATTTTTTCACCAAAACTTGATGATACTTGGTGGTAATGATCAGTTCTCTAAGCCCACTTGGCTGCCCAATTTTCACTCTTCTAGGTTCAAGCGTTCGTTTCCAGTAACACTTTGAATTTTTAGGTTTCACTCTGTTTTCTGCGATATAGATAGATGTGTTTGAAACTCTAAATCAAACACGGTTTGTGCTAGCTCATTGAAACTTGACCAAATGAAGTAGTCCTATGTTCTATCTCTATGGTTTGTTTCCTCTTGAAGTACCCCATGCAGAGACTGGCGAAAAACACTTTCGTTTTAAAGGGGTTGCCAAGCTTCCAAAAAACTACTAGTTTGCTGAAATCTCAGCAAACATTTTTTCACCAAAATTTGATGATACTTGGTGGTAATGATCAGTTCACTATGCGCACTTGGCTGCCCAATTTTTACTCTTCTAGGTTCAAGTGTTCGTTTCCAGTAACACTTTGAAATTTTAGGTTTCACTCTGTTTTCTGCTATATAGATAGATGTCTTTGAAACTCTAAATCACACACGGTTTGTCCTAGCTCCTTGAAACTTGACAAAATGAAGTAGTTGTTAGTTCTATCTCTATGGTTTTTTTCCTCTTGAAGTACCCCATGCAGAGACTGGCGAAAAACACTTTCGTTTGAAAGGGGTTGCCAAGCTTCCAAAAAACTTCTCGTTTGCTGAAATCTCAGCAAGCATTTTTTCACCAATCTTGATGATACTTGGTGGTAATGATCAGTTCACTAATCCCACTTGGCTGCCCAAATTTCACTCTTCTAGGTTCAAGCGTTCGTTTCCAGTAACAGTTTGAATTTTTAGGTTTCACTCTGTTTTCTGCTATATAGATAGATGTGTTTGAAACTCTAAATCAAACACGGTTTGTGCTAGCTCCGTGAAACTTGACAAAATGAAGTAGTTCTAAGTTCTATCTCTATGGTTTGTTTCCTCTTGAAGTACCCCATGCAGAGACTGGCGAAGAACACTTTGGTTTGAAAGGGGTTGCCAAGCTTCCAAAAAACTACTCGTTTGCTGAAATCTCAGCAAACATTTTTTCACCAAATCTTGATGATACTTGGTGGTAATGATCAGTTCACTAAGCCCACTTGGCTGCCCAATTTTCACTCTTCTAGGTTCAAGCGTTCGTTTCCAGTAACAGTTTGAAATTTTAGGTTTCACTCTGTTTTCTGCTATATAGATAGATGTGTTTGAAACTCTAAATCAAACACGGTTTGTGCTAGCTCCGTGAAACTTGACAAAATGAAGTAGTTCTAAGTTCTATCTCTATGGTTTGTTTCCTCTTGAAGTACCCCATGCAGAGACTGGCGAAGAACACTTTCGTTTGAAAGGGGTTGCCAAGCTTCCAAAAAACTACTCCTTTGCTGAAATCTCAGCAAACATTTTTTCACCAAATCTTGATGATACTTGGTGGTAATGATCAGTTCACTAAGCCCACTTGGCTGCCCAATTTTCACTCTTCTAGGTTCAAGCGTTCGTTTCCAGTAAACTTTGAATTTTTAGGTTTCACTCTGTTTTCTGCTATATAGATAGCTGTGTTTGAAACTCTAAATCAAACACGGTTTGTGCTAGCTCCTTGAAACTTGACCAAATGAAGTAGTTCTAAGTTCTATCTCTATGGTTTGTTTCCTCTTGAAGTACCCCATGCAGAGACTGGCGAAAAACACTTTCGTTTTAAAGGGGTTGCCAAGCTTCCAAAAAACTACTCGTTTGCTGAAATCTCAGCAAACATTTTTTCACCAAAACTTGATGATACTTGGTGGTAATGATCAGTTCACTAATCCCACTTGGCTGCCCAACTTTCACTCTTGTAGGTTCAAGCATTCGTTTCCAGTAACAGTTTGAATTTCTAGGTTTCACTCTGTTTTCTGCTATATAGATAGATGTGTTTGAAACCCTAAATCAAACAAGGTTTGTGCTAGCTCCGTGAAACTTGACAAAATGAAGTAGTTCTAAGTTTTATCTCTATGGTTTGTTTCCTCTTGAAGTACCCCATGCAGAGACTGGCGAAGAACACTTTCGTTTGAAAGGGGTTGCCAAGCTTCCAAAAAACTATTCGTTTGCTGAAATCTCAGCAAACATTTTTTCACCAAATCTTGATGATACTTGGTGGTAATGATCAGTTCACTAAGCCCACTTGGCTGCCCAATTTTCACTCTTCTAGGTTCAAGCGTTCGTTTCCAGTAACACTTTGAATTTTTAGGTTTCACTCTGTTTTCTGCTATATAGATAGATGTGTTTGAAACTCTAAATCAAACACAGTTTGTGCTAGCTCCTTGAAACTTGACCAAATGAAGTAGTTCTAAGTTCTATCTCTATGGTTTGTTTTCTCTTGAAGTACCCCATGCAGAGACTGGCGAAAAACACTTTCGTTTGAAAGGGGTTGATAAGCATCCAAAAAACTACTCGTTTGCTGAAATCTCAGCAAACATTTATCACCAAATCTTGATGATACTTGGTGGTAATGATCAGTTCACTAAGCCCACTTGGCTGCCCAATTTTCACTCTTCTAGGTTCAAGCGTTCGTTTCCAGTAACACTTTGAATTTTTAGGTTTCACTCTGTTTTCTGCTATATAGATAGATGTGTTTGAAACTCTAAATCAAACACGGTTTGTGCTAGCTCCTTGAAACTTGAGCAAATGAAGTAGTTCTAAGTTCTATCTCTATGGTTTGTTTCCTCTTGAAGTACCCCATGCAGAGACTGGCGAAAAACACTTTCGTTTTAAAGGGGTTGCCAAGCTTCCAAAAAACTACTAGTTTGCTGAAATCTCAGCAAACATTTTTTCACCAAAACTTGATGATACTTGGTGGTAATGATCAGTTCACTAAGCCCACTTGGCTGCCCAAATTTTATTCCTCTAGGTTGAAGCTTTCGTTTCCAGTGACTGTTTGAATTTTTAGGTTTCACTCTGTTTTCTCCTACATAGATAGCTGTGTTTGGAATTCTAAATCAAACACGGTTTGTGCTAGCTCTTTGAAACTTGACCAAATGAAATAGTTCTACGTTATATCTCTATGGTTTGTTTCCTCTTGAAGTACCCCATGCAGAGACTGGCGAAAAACACTTTCGTTTGAAAGGGGTTGCCAAGCTTCCAAAAAACTACTCGTTTGCTGAAATCTCAGCAAACATTTTTTCAACAAATCTTGATGATACTTGGTGGTAATGATTAGTTCACTAAGCCCACTTGGCTGCCGAATTTTCACTCTTCTAGGTACATGCGTTCGTTTCCAGTAAACTTTGAATTTTTAGGTTTCACTCTGTTTTCTGCTATATAGATAGATGTGTTTGAAACTCTAAATCAAACACGGTTTGTGCTAGCTCCTTGAAACTTGACCAAATGAAGTAGTTCTAAGTTCTATCTCTATGGTTTGTTTTCTCTTGAAGTACCCCATGCAGAGACTGGCGAAAAACACTTTCGTTTGAAAGGGGTTGCCAAGCTTCCAAAAAACTACTAGTTTGCTGAAATCTCAGCAAACATTTTTTCACCAAATCTTGATGATACTTGGTGGTAATGATCAGTTCACTAAGCCCACTTGGCTGCCCAATTTTCACTCTTCTAGGTTCAAGCGTTCGTTTCCAGTAACACTTTGAATTTTTAGGTTTCACTCTGATTTCTGCTATATAGATAGATGTGTTTGAAACTCTAAATCAAACACGGTCTGTGCTAGCTCCTTGAAACTTGAGCAAATGAAGTAGTTCTAAGTTCTATCTCTATGGTTTGTTTCCTCTTGAAGTACCCCATGCAGAGACTGGCGAAAAACACTTTCGTTTTAAATGGGTTGCCAAGCTTCCAAAAAACTACTAGTTTGCTGAAATCTCAGCAAACATTTTTTCACCAAAACTTGATGATACTTGGTGGTAATGATCAGTTCACTAATCCCACTTGGCTGCCCAAATTTTATTCTTCTAGTTTGAAGCTTTCGTTTCCAGTAACAGTTTGAATTTTTAGGTTTCACTCTGTTTTCTCCTACATAGATAGCTGTGTTTGGAATTCTAAATCAAACACGGTTTGTGCTAGCTCCTTGAAACTTGACAAAATGAAGTAGTTGTTAGTTCTATCTCTATGGTTTTTTTCCTCTTGAAGTACCCCATGCAGAGACTGGCGAAAAACACTTTCGTTTGAAAGGGGTTGCCAAGCTTCCAAAAAACTACTCGTTTGCTGAAATCTCAGCAAACATTTTTTCACCAAATCTTGATGATACTTGGTGGTAGTGATCAGTTCACTAATCCCACTTGGCTGCCCAAATTTTTTTCTTCTAGGTTGAAGCTTTCGTTTCCAGTGACTGTTTGAATTTTTAGGTTTCACTCTGTTTTCTCCTACATAGATAGCTGTGTTTGGAATTCTAAATCAAACACGGTTTGTGCTAGCTCCTTGAAACTGGACCAAATGAAGTAGTTCTAACTTCTATCTCTATGGTTTGTTTCCTCTTGAAGTACCCCATGCAGAGACTGGCGAAGAACACTTTCGTTTGAAAGGGGTTGCCAAGCTTCCAAAAAACTACTCGTTTGCTGAAATCTCAGCAAACATTTTTTCACCACATCTTGATGATACTTGGTGGTAATGATCAGTTCACTAAGCCCACTTGGCTACCCAATTTTCACTCTTCTAGGTTCAAGCGTTCGTTTCCAGTAACACTTTGAATTTTTAGGTTTCACTCTGTTTTCTGCTATATAGATAGATGTGTTTGAAACTCTAAATCAAACACGGTTTGTGCTAGCTCCTTGAAACTTGACCAAATGAAGTAGTTCTAAGTTCTATCTCTATGGTTTGTTTCCTCTTGATGTACCCCATGCAGAGACTGGCGAAAAACACTTTCGTTTTAAAGGGGTTGCCAAGCTTCCAAAAAACTACTAGTTTGCTGAAATCTCAGCAAACATTTTTTCACCAAAACTTGATGATACTTGGTGGTAATGATCAGTTCACTAAGCCCACTTGGCAGCCCAGTTTTTACTCTTCTAGGTTCAAGCGTTCGTTTCCAGTAACACTTTGAAATTTTAGGTTTCACTCTGTTTTCTGCTATATAGATAGATGTCTTTGAAACTCTAAATCAAACACGGTTTGTGCTAGCTCCTTGAAACTTGACAAAATGAAGTAGTTGTTAGTTCTATCTCTATGGTTTTTTTCCTCTTGAGGTACCCCATGCAGAGACTGGCGAAAAACACTTTCGTTTGAAAGGGGTTGCCAAGCTTCCAAAAAAACTACTAGTTTGCTGAAATCTCAGCAAGCATTTTTTCACCAAATCTTGATGATACTTGGTGGTAATGATCAGTTCACTAATCCCACTTGGCTGCCCAAATTTTATTCTTCTAGGTTGAAGCTTTCGTTTCCAGTGACTGTTTGAATTTTTAGGTTTCACTCTGTTTTCTCCTACATAGATAGCTGTGTTTGGAATTCTAAATCAAACACGGTTTGTGCTAGCTCTTTGAAACTTGACCAAATGAAATAGTTCTACGTTCTATCTCTATGGTTTGTTTCCTCTTGAAGTACCCCATGCAGAGACTGGCGAAAAACACTTTCGTTTGAAAGGGGTTGCCAAGCTTCCAAAAAACTACTCGTTTGCTGAAATCTCAGCAAACATTTTTTCAACAAATCTTGATGATACTTGGTGGTAATGATCAGTTCACTAAGCCCACTTGGCTGCCGAATTTTCACTCTTCTAGGTACAAGCGTTCGTTTCCAGTAAACTTTGAATTTTTAGGTTTCACTCTGTTTTCTGCTATATAGATAGCTGTGTTTGAAACTCTAAATCAAACACGGTTTGTGCTAGCTCCTTGAAACATGACCAATTGAAGTAGTTCTAAGTTCTATCTCTATGGTTTGTTTCCTCTGGAAGTACCCCATGCAGAGACTGGCGAAAAACACTTTCGTTTTAAAGGGGTTGCCAAGCTTCCAAAAAACTACTCGTTTGCTGAAATCTCAGCAAATATTTTTTCACCAAAACTTGATGATACTTGGTGGTAATGATCAGTTCACTAATCCAACTTGGCTGCCCAACTTTCACTCTTGTAGGTTCAAGCATTCGTTTCCAGTAACAGTTTGAATTTTTAGGTTTCACTCTGTTTTCTGCTATATAGATAGATGTGTTTGAAACTCTAAATCAAACAAGGTTTGTGCTAGCTCCGTGAAACTTGACAAAATGAAGTAGTTCTAAGTTTTATCTCTATGGTTTGTTTACTCTTGAAGTACCCCATGCAGAGACTGGCGAAGAACACTTTCGTTTGAAAGGGGTTGCCAAGCTTCCAAAAAACTACTCGTTTGCTGAAATCTCAGCAAACATTTTTTCACCAAATCTTGATGATACTTGGTGGTAATGATCAGTTCACTAAGCCCACTTGGCTGCCCAATTTTCACTCTTCTAGGTTCAAGCGTTCGTTTCCAGTAACACTTTGAATTTTTAGGTTTCACTCTGTTTTCTGCTATATAGATAGATGTGTTTGAAACTCTAAATCAAACACGGTTTGTGCTAGCTCCTTGAAACTTGACCAAATGAAGTAGTTCTAAGTTCTATCTCTATGGTTTGTTTTCTCTTGAAGTACCCCATGCAGAGACTGGCGAAAAACACTTTCGTTTGAAAGGGGTTGCCAAGCTTCCAAAAAACTACTAGTTTGCTGAAATCTCAGCAAACATTTTTTCACCAAATCTTGATGATACTTGGTGGTAATGATCAGTTCACTAAGCCCACTTAGCTGCCCAATTTTCACTCTTCTAGGTTCAAGCGTTCGTTTCCAGTAACACTTTGAATTTTTAGGTTTCACTCTGTTTTCTGATATATAGATAGATGTGTTTCAAACTCTAAATCAAACACGGTTTGTGCTAGCTCCTTGAAACTTGAGCAAATGAAGTAGTTCTAAGTTCTATCTCTATGGTTTGTTTCCTCTTGAAGTACCCCATGCAGAGACTGGCGAAAAATACTTTCGTTTTAAATGGGTTGCCAAGCTTCCAAAAAACTACTAGTTTGCTGAAATCTCAGCAAACATTTTTTCACCAAAACTTGATGATACTTGGTGGTAATGATCAGTTCACTAATCCCACTTGGCTGCCCAAATTTTATTCTTCTAGTTTGAAGCTTTCGTTTCCAGTAACAGTTTGAATTTTTAGGTTTCACTCTGTTTTCTCCTACATAGATAGCTGTGTTTGGAATTCTAAATCAAACACGGTTTGTGCTAGCTCCTTGAAACTTGACAAAATGAAGTAGTTGTTAGTTCTATCTCTATGGTTTTTTTCCTCTTGAAGTACCCCATGCAGAGACTGGCGAAAAACACTTTCGTTTGAAAGGGGTTGCCAAGCTTCCAAAAAACTACTCGTTTGCTGAAATCTCAGCAAACATTTTTTCACCAAATCTTGATGATACTTGGTGGTAGTGATCAGTTCACTAATCCCAGTTGGCTGCCCAAATTTTTTTCTTCTAGGTTGAAGCTTTCGTTTCCAGTGACTGTTTGAATTTTTAGGTTTCACTCTGTTTTCTCCTACATAGATAGCTGTGTTTGGAATTCTAAATCAAACACGGTTTGTGCTAGCTCCTTGAAACTCTACCAAATGAAGTAGTTCTAACTTCTATCTCTATGGTTTGTTTCCTCTTGAAGTACCCCATGCAGAGACTGGCGAAGAACACTTCCGTTTGAAAGGGGTTGCCAAGCTTCCAAAAAACTACTAGTTTGCTGAAATGTCAGCAAACATTTTTTCACCAAATCTTGATGATACTTGGTGGTAATGATCAGTTCACTAATCCCACTTGGCTGCCCAAATTTTATTCTTCTTGGTTGAAGCTTTCGTTTCCAGTAACAGTTTGAATTTTTAGGTTTCACTCTGTTTTCTTTTACATAGATAGCTGTGTTTGGAATTCTAAATCAAACACGGTTTGTGCTAGCTCCTTGAAACTTGACGAAATGAAGTAGTTCTAAGTTCTATCTCTATGGTTTGTTTCCTCTTGAAGTACCCCATGCAGAGACTGGCGAAAAACACTTTCGTTTGAAAGGGGTTGCCAAGCTTCCAAAAAACTACTAGTTTGCTGAAATCTCAGCAAACATTTTTTCACCAAATCTTGATGATACTTGGTGGTAATGATCAGTTCACTAATCCCACTTGGCTGCCCAAATTTTATTCTTCTAGTTTGAAGCTTTCGTTTCCAGTGACTGTTTGAATTTTTAGGTTTCACTCTGTTTTCTGCTATATAGATAGATGTGTTTGAAACTCTAAATCAAACACGGTTTGTGCTAGCTCCTTGAAACTTGACCAAATGAAGTAGTTCTAAGTTCTATCTCTATGGTTTGTTTCCTCTTGAAGTACCCCATGCAGAGACTGGCGAAAAACACTTCCGTTTTAAAGGGGTTGCCAAGCTTCCAAAAACTACTAGTTTGCTGAAATCTCAGCAAACATTTTTTCACCAATCTTGATGATACTTGGTGGTAATGATCAGTTCACTAATCCCACTTGGCTGCCCAAATTTTATTCTTCTAGGTTGAAGCTTTCGTTTCCAGTAACAGTTTGAATTTTTAGGTTTCACTCTGTTTTCTCCTACATAGATAGCTGTGTTTGGAATTCTAAATCAAACACGGTTTGTGCTAGCTCCTTGAAACTTGACCAAATGAAGTAGTTCTAAGTTCTATCTCTATGGTTTGTTTCCTCTTGAAGTACCCCATGCAGAGACTGGCGAAAAACACTTTCGTTTGAAAGGGGTTGCCAAGCTTCCAAAAAACTACTAGTTTGCTGAAATCTCAGCAAACATTTTTTCACCAAATCTTGATGATACTTGGTGGTAATGATCAGTTCACTAAGCCCACTTGGCTGCCCAACTTTCACTCTTCTAGGTTCAAGCGTTCGTTTCCAGTAACAGTTTGAATTTTAAGGTTTCACTCTGTTTTCTGCTATATAGATAGATGTGTTTGAAACTCTAAATGAAACACGGTTTGTGCTAGCTCCGTGAAACTTGACAAAATGAAGTTGTTCTAAGTTCTATCTCTATGGTTTGTTTCCTCTTGAAGTACCCCATGCAGAGACTGGCGAAGAACACTTTCGTTTGAAAGGGGTTGCCAAGCTTCCAAAAAACTTCTCGTTTGCTGAAATCTCAGCAAACATTTTTTCACCAAATCTTGATGATACTTTTTGGTAATGATCAGTTCACTAAGCCCACCCTGCTGCCCAATTTTCACTCTTCTAGGTTCAAGCCTTCGTTTCCAGTAACACTTTGAAATTTTAGGTTTCACTCTGTTTTCTGCTATATAGATAGATGTGTTTGAAACTCTAAATCAAACACGGTTTGTGCTAGCTCCTGGAAACTTGACCAAATGAATTAGTTCTAAGTTCTATCTCTATGGTTTGTTTCCTCTTGAAGTACCCCATGCAGAGACTGGCGAAAAACACTTCCGTTTGAAAGGGGTTGCCAAGCTTCCAAAAAACTACTAGTTTGCTGAAATGTCAACAAACATTTTTTCACCAAATCTTGATGATACTTGGTGGTAATGATCAGTTCACTAATCCCACTTGGCTGCCCAAATTTTATTCTTCTAGGTTGAAGCTTTCGTTTCCAGTAACAGTTTGAATTTTTAGGTTTCACTCTGTTTTCTCGTACATAGATAGCTGTGTTTGGAATTCTAAATCAAACACGGTTTGTGCTAGCACCTTGAAACTGGACCAACTGAAGTAGTTCTAAGTTCTATCTCTATGGTTTGTTTCCTCTTGAAGTACCCCATGCAGAGACTGGCGAAAAACACTTTCGTTTGAAAGGGGTTGCCAAGCTTCCAAAAACTACTAGTTTGCTGAAATCTCAGCAAACATTTTTTCACCAAATCTTGATGATACTTGGTGGTAATGATCAGTTCACTAATCCCACTTGGCTGCCCAAATTTTATTCTTCTAGGTTGAAGCTTTCGTTTCCAGTAACAGTTTGAATTTTTAGGTTTCACTATGTTTTCTCCTACATAGATAGCTGTGTTTGGAATTCTAAATCAAACACGGTTTGTGCTAGCTCCTTGAAACTTGACCAAATGAAGTAGTTCTAAGTTCTATCTCTATGGTTTGTTTCCTCTTGAAGTACCCCATGCAGAGACTGGCGAAAAACACTTTTGTTTGAAAGGGGTTGCCAAGCTTCCAAAAAACTACTAGTTTGCTGAAATCTCAGCAAACATTTTTTCACCAAATCTTGATGATACTTGGTGGTAATGATCAGTTCACTAATCCCACTTGGCTGCCCAACTTTCACTTTTCTAGGTTCAAGCGTTCGTTTCCAGTAACAGTTTGAATTTTAAGGTTTCACTCTGTTTTCTGCTATATAGATAGATGTGTTTGAAACTCTAAATCAAACAAGGTATGTGCTAGCTCCGTGAAACTTGACAAAATGAAGTTGTTCTAAGTTCTATCTCTATGGTTTGTTTCCTCTTGAAGTACCCCATGCAGAGACTGGCGAAGAACACTTTCGTTTGAAAGGGGTTGCCAAGCTTCCAAAAAACTACTCGTTTGCTGAAATCTCAGCAAACATTTTTTCACCAAATCTTGATGATACTTGGTGGTAATAATCAGTTCACTAAGCCCACCCTGCTGCCCAATTTTCACTCTTCTAGGTTCAAGCCTTCGTTTCCAGTAACACTTTGAAATTTTAGGTTTCACTCTGTTTTCTGCTATATAGATAGATGTGTTTGAAACTCTAAATCAAACACGGTTTCTGCTAGCTCCGTGAAACTTGACAAAATGAAGTAGTTCTAAGTTCTATCTCTATGGTTTGTTTCCTCTTGAAGTACCCCATGCAGAGACTGGCGAAAAACACTTTTGTTTGAAAGGGGTTGCCAAGCTTCCAAAAAACTACTAGTTTGCTGAAATCTCAGCAAACATTTTTTCACCAAATCTTGATGATACTTGGTGGTAATGATCAGTTCACTAAGCCGACTTGGCTGCCCAATTTTCACTCTTCTAGGTTCAAGCGTTCGTTTCCAGTAACAGTTTGAAATTTTAGGTTTCTCTCTGTTTTCTGCTATATAGATAGATGTGTTTGAAACTCTAAATCAAACACGGTTTGTGCTAGCTCCTTGAAACTTGAGCAAATGAAGTAGTTCTAAGTTCTATCTCTATGGTTTGTTTCCTCTTGAAGTACCCCATGCAGAGACTGGCGAAGAACACTTTCGTTTTAAAGGGGTTGCCAAGCTTCCAAAAAACTACTAGTTTGCTGAAATCTCAGCAAACATTTTTTCACCAAAACTTGATGATACTTGGTGGTAATGATCAGTTCACTAAGCCCACTTGGCTGCCCAATTTTTACTCTTCTAGGTTCAAGCGTTCGTTTCCAGTAACACTTTGAAATTTTAGGTTTCACTCTGTTTTCTGCTATATAGATAGATGTCTTTGAAACTCTAAATCAAACGCGGTTTGCGCTAGCTCCTTGAAACTTGACAAAATGAAGTAGTTGTTAGTTCTATCTCTATGGTTTTTTTCCTCTTGAAGTACCCCATGCAGAGACTGGCGAAAAACACTTTCGTATGAAAGGGGTTGCCAAGCTTCCAAAAAACTACTCATTTGCTGAAATCTCAGCAAACATTTTTTCACCAAATCTTGATGATACTTGGTGGTAATGATCAGTTCACTAATCCCACTTGGCTGCCCCAATTTTTTTCTTCTAGGTTGAAGCTTTCGTTTCCAGTGACTGTTTGAATTTTTAGGTTTCACTCTGTTTTCTCCTACATAGATAGCTGTGTTTGGAATTCTAAATCAAACACGGTTTGTGCTAGCTCCTTGAAACTTGACAAAATGAAGTAGTTCTAAGTTCTATCTCTATGGTTTGTTTCCTCTTGAAGTACCCCATGCAGAGACTGGCGAAGAACACTTTCGTTTGAAAGGGGTTGCCAAGCTTCCAAAAAACTACTCGTTTGCTGAAATCTCAGCAAACATTTTTTCACCAAATCTTGATGATACTTGGTGGTAATGATCAGTTCACTAATCCCACTTGGCTGCCCCAATTTTTTTCTTCTAGGTTGAAGCTTTCGTTTCCAGTGACTGTTTGAATTTTTAGGTTTCACTCTGTTTTCTCCTACATAGATAGCTGTGTTTGGAATTCTAAATCAAACACGGTTTGTGCTAGCTCCTTGAAACTTGACCAAATGAAGTAGTTCTAAGTTCTATCTCTATGGTTTGTTTCCTCTTGAAGTACCCCATGCAGAGACTGGCGAAGAACACTTTCGTTTGAAAGGGGTTGCCAAGCTTCCAAAAAACTACTCGTTTGCTGAAATCTCAGCAAACATTTTTTCACCAAATCTTGATGATACTTGGTGGTAATGATCAGTTCACTAAGCCCACTTGGATGCCCAATTTTCACTCTTCTAGGTTCAAGCGTTCGTTTCCAGTAACAGTTTGAAATTTTAGGTTTCACTCTTTTTTCTGCTATATAGATAGATGTGTTTGAAACTCTAAATCAAACACGGTTTGTGCCAGCTCCGTGAAACTTGACAAAATGAAGTAGTTCTAAGTTCTATCTCTATGGTTTGTTTCCTCTTGAAGTACCCCATGCAGAGACTGGCGAAGAACACTTTCGTTTGAAAGGGGTTGCCAAGCTTCCAAAAAACTACTCGTTTTCTGAAATCTCAGCAAACATTTTTTCACCAAATCTTGATGATACTTGGTGGTAATGATCAGTTCTAAGCCCACTTGGCTGCCCAATTTTTACTCTTCTAGGTTCAAGCGTTCGTTTCCAGTAACAGTTTGAATTTTTAGGTTTCACTCTGTTTTCTGTTATATAGATAGATGTGTTTGAAACTCTAAATCAAACACGGTTTGTGCTAGCTCCTTGAATCTTGACCAAATGAAGTAGTTCTAAGTTCTATCTCTATGGTTTGTTTCCTCTTGAAGTACCCCATGCAGAGACTGGCGAAAAACACTTTCGTTTGAAAGGGGTTGCCAAGCTTCCAAAAAACTACTCGTTTGCTGAAATCTCAGCAAACATTTTTTCACCAAATCTTGATGATACTTGGTGGTAATGATCAGTTCACTAATCCCACTTGGCTGCCCCAATTTTTTTCTTCTAGGTTGAAGCTTTCGTTTCCAGTGACTGTTTGAATTTTTAGGTTTCACTCTGTTTTCTCCTACATAGATAGCTGTGTTTGGAATTCTAAATCAAACACGGTTTGTGCTAGCTCCTTGAAACTTGACAAAATGAAGTAGTTCTAAGTTCTATCTCTATGGTTTGTTTCCTCTTGAATTACCCCATGCAGAGACTGGCGAAGAACACTTTCGTTTGAAAGGGGTTGCCAAGCTTCCAAAAAACTACTCGTTTGCTGAAATCTCAGCAAACATTTTTTCAAAAATCTTGATGATACTTGGTGGTAATGATCAGTTCACTAAGCCCACTTGGATGCCCAATTTTCACTCTTCTAGGTTCAAGCGTTCGTTTCCAGTAACAGTTTGAAATTTTAGGTTTCACTCTGTTTTCTGCTATATAGATAGATGTGTTTGAAACTCTAAATCAAACACGGTTTGTGCTAGCTCCGTGAAACTTGACAAAATGAAGTAGTTCTAAGTTCTATCTCTATGGTTTGTTTCCTCTTGAAGTACCCCATGCAGAGACTGGCGAAGAACACTTTCGTTTGAAAGGGGTTGCCAAGCTTCCAAAAAACTACTCGTTTGCTGAAATCTCAGCAAACATTTTTTCACCAAATCTTGATGATACTTGGTGGTAATGATCAGTTCTAAGCCCACTTGGCTGCCCAATTTTTACTCTTCTAGGTTCAAGCGTTCGTTTCCAGTAACAGTTTGAATTTTTAGGTTTCACTCTGTTTTCTGTTATATAGATAGATGTGTTTGAAACTCTAAATCAAACACGGTTTGTGCTAGCTCCTTGAAACTTGACCAAATGAAGTAGTTCTAAGTTCTATCTCTATGGTTTGTTTCCTCTTGAAGTACCCCATGCAGAGACTGGCGAAAAACACTTTCGTTTGAAAGGGGTTGCCAAGCTTCCAAAAAACTACTCGTTTGCTGAAATCTCAGCAAACATTTTTTCACCAAATCTTGATGATACTTGGTGGTAATGATCAGTTCACTAATACCACTTGGCTGCCCAACTTTCACTCTTCTAGGTTCAAGCGTTCGTTTCCAGTAACACTTTGAAATTTTAGGTTTCACTCTGTTTTCTGCTATATAGATAGATGTGTTTGAAACTCTAAATCAAACACGGTTTGTGCTAGCTCCGTGAAACTTGACCAAATGAAGTAGTTCTAAGTTCTATCTCTATGGTTTGTTTCCTCTTGAAGTACCCCATGCAGAGACTGGCGAAGAACACTTTCGTTTGAAAGGGGTTGCCAAGCTTCCAAAAAACTACTCGTTTGCTGAAATCTCAGCAAACATTTTTTCACCAAATCTTGATGATACTTGGTGGTAATGATCAGTTCACTAAGCCCACTTGGATGCCCAATTTTCACTCTTCTAGGTTCAAGCGTTCGTTTCCAGTAACAGTTTGAAATTTTGGTTTCACTCTGTTTTCTGTTATATAGATAGATGTGTTTGAAACTCTAAATCAAACACGGTTTGTGCTAGCTCCGTGAAACTTGACAAAATGAAGTAGTTCTAAGTTCTATCTCTATGGTTTGTTTCCTCTTGATATACCCCATGCAGAGACTGGCGAAGAACACTTTGGTTTGAAAGGGGTTGCCAAGCTTCCAAACAACTACTCGTTTGCTGAAATCTCAGCACACATTTTTTCACCAAATCTTGATGATACTTGGTGGTAATGATCAGTTCTAAGCCCACTTGGCTGCCCAATTTTTACTCTTCTAGGTTCAAGCGTTCGTTTCCAGTAACAGTTTGAATTTTTAGGTTTCACTCTGTTTTCTGTTATATCGATCGATGTGTTTGAAACTCTAAATCAAACACGGTTTGTGCTAGCTCCTTGAAACTTGACCAAATGAAGTAGTTCTAAGTTCTATCTCTATGGTTTGTTTCCTCTTGAAGTACCCCATGCAGAGACTGGCGAAAAACACTTCCGTTTGAAAGGGTTGCCAAGCTTCCAAATACTACTAGTTTGCTGAAATCTCAGCAAACATTTTTTTCACCAAATCTTGATGATACTTGGTGGTAATGATCAGTTCACTAATCCCACTTGGCTGCCCAAATTTTATTCTTCTAGGTTGAAGCTTTCGTTTCCAGTAACAGTTTGAATTTTTAGGTTTCACTCTGTTTTCTCCTACATAGATAGCTGTGTTTGGAATTCTAAATCAAACACGGTTTGTGCTAGCTCCTTGAAACTTGACCAAATGAAGTAGTTCTAAGTTCTATCTCTATGGTTTGTTTCCTCTTGAAGTACCCCATGCAGAGACTGGCGAAAAACACTTTCGTTTGAAAGGGGTTGCCAAGCTTCCAAAAAACTACTAGTTTGCTGAAATCTCAGCAAACATTTTTTCACCAAATCTTGATGATACTTGGTGGTAATGATCAGTTCACTAAGCCCACTTGGCTGCCCAATTTTCACTCTTCTAGGTTCAAGCGTTCGTTTCCAGTAACACTCTGAATTTTTAGGTTTCACTCTGTTTTCTGCTATATAGATAGATGTGTTTGAAACTCTAAATCAAACACGGTTTGTGCTAGCTCCTTGAAACTTGAGCAAATGAAGTAGTTCTAAATTCTGTCTCTATGGTTTGTTTCCTCTTGAAGTACCCCATGCAGAGACTGGCGAAAAACACTTTCGTTTGAAAGGGGTTGCCAAGCTTCCAAAAAACTACTCGTTTGCTGAAATCTCAGCAAACATTTTTTCACCAAATCTTGATGATACTTGGTGGTAATGATCAGTTCACTAATCCCACTTGGCTGCCCCAATTTTTTTCTTCTAGGTTGAAGCTTTCGTTTCCAGTGACTGTTTGAATTTTTAGGTTTCACTCTGTTTTCTCCTACATAGATAGCTGTGTTTGGAATTCTAAATCAAACACGGTTTGTGCTAGCTCCTTGAAACTTGACCAAATGAAGTAGTTCTAAGTTCTATCTCTATGGTTTGTTTCCTCTTGAAGTACCCCATGCAGAGACTGGCGAAGAACACTTTCGTTTGAAAGGGGTTGCCAAGCTTCCAAAAAACTACTCGTTTGCTGAAATCTCAGCAAACATTTTTTCACCAAATCTTGATGATACTTGGTGGTAATGATCAGTTCACTAAGCCCACCCTGCTGCCCAATTTTTACTCTTCTAGGTTCAAGCGTTTGTTTCCAGTAACACTTTGAAATTTTAGGTTTCACTCTGTTTTCTGCTATATAGATAGATGTGTTTGAAACTCTAAATCAAACACGGTTTGTGCTAGCTCCTTGAAACTTGACCAAATGAAGTAGTTCTAAGTTCTATTTCTATGGTTTGTTTCCTCTTGAAGTACCCCATGCAGAGACTGGAGCAAAACACTTTCGTTTGAAAGGGGTTGCCAAGCTTCCAAAAAACTACTAGTTTGCTGAAATCTCAGCAAACATTTTTTAACAAATCTTGATGATACTTGGTGGTAATGATCAGTTCACTAATCCCACTTGGCTGCCCAAATTTTATTCTTCTAGGTTGAAGCTTTCGTTTCCAGTAACAGTTTGAATTTTTAGGTTTCACTCTGTTTTCTCGTACATAGATAGCTGTGTTTGGAATTCTAAATCAAACACGGTTTGTGCTAGCTCCTTGAAACTGGACCAACTGAAGTAGTTCTAAGTTCTATCTCTATGGTTTGTTTCCTCTTGAAGTACCCCATGCAGAGACTGTCGAAAAACACTTTCGTTTGAAAGGGGTTGCCAAGCTTCCAAAAACTACTAGTTTGCTGAAATCTCAGCAAACATTTTTTCACCAAATCTTGATGATACTTGGTGGTAATGATCAGTTCACTAATCCCACTTGGCTGCCCAAATTTTATTCTTCTAGGTTGAAGCTTTCGTTTCCAGTAACAGTTTGAATTTTTAGGTTTCACTATGTTTTCTCCTACATATATAGCTGTGTTTGGAATTCTAAATCAAACACGGTTTGTGCTAGCTCCTTGAAACTTGACCAAATGAAGTAGTTCTAAGTTCTATCTCTATGGTTTGTTTCCTCTTGAAGTACCCCATGCAGAGACTGGCGAAAAACACTTTCGTTTGAAAGGGGTTGCCAAGCTTCCAAAAAACTACTAGTTTGCTGAAATCTCAGCAAACATTTTTTCACCAAATCTTGATGATACTTGGTGGTAATGATCAGTTCACTAATCCCACTTGGCTGCCCAACTTTCACTTTTCTAGGTTCAAGCGTTCGTTTCCAGTAACAGTTTGAATTTTAAGGTTTCACTCTGTTTTCTGCTATATAGATAGATGTGTTTGAAACTCTAAATCAAACACGGTTTGTGCTAGCTCCGTGAAACTTGACAAAATGAAGTTGTTCTAAGTTCTATCTCTATGGTTTGTTTCCTCTTGAAGTACCCCATGCAGAGACTGGCGAAAAACACTTTCGTTTGAAAGGGGTTGCCAAGCTTCCAAAAAACTACTCGTTTGCTGAAATCTCAGCAAACATTTTTTCACCAAATCTTGATGATACTTGGTGGTAATGATCAGTTCACTAATACCACTTGGCTGCCCAACTTTCACTCTTCTAGGTTCAAGCGTTCGTTTCCAGTAACACTTTGAAATTTTAGGTTTCACTCTGTTTTCTGCTATATAGATAGATGTGTTTGAAACTCTAAATCAAACACGGTTTGTGCTAGCTCCGTGAAACTTGACCAAATGAAGTAGTTCTAAGTTCTATCTCTATGGTTTGTTTCCTCTTGAAGTACCCCATGCAGAGACTGGCGAAGAACACTTTCGTTTGAAAGGGGTTGCCAAGCTTCCAAAAAACTACTCGTTTGCTGAAATCTCAGCAAACATTTTTTCACCAAATCTTGATGATACTTGGTGGTAATGATCAGTTCACTAAGCCCACTTGGATGCCCAATTTTCACTCTTCTAGGTTCAAGCGTTCGTTTCCAGTAACAGTTTGAAATTTTGGTTTCACTCTGTTTTCTGTTATATAGATAGATGTGTTTGAAACTCTAAATCAAACACGGTTTGTGCTAGCTCCGTGAAACTTGACAAAATGAAGTAGTTCTAAGTTCTATCTCTATGGTTTGTTTCCTCTTGATATACCCCATGCAGAGACTGGCGAAGAACACTTTGGTTTGAAAGGGGTTGCCAAGCTTCCAAACAACTACTCGTTTGCTGAAATCTCAGCACACATTTTTTCACCAAATCTTGATGATACTTGGTGGTAATGATCAGTTCTAAGCCCACTTGGCTGCCCAATTTTTACTCTTCTAGGTTCAAGCGTTCGTTTCCAGTAACAGTTTGAATTTTTAGGT
>NW_027511751.1:0-21866 GCF_048772815.1 Callospermophilus lateralis | reverse complement strand
TACTACAAACCATGTTGGATTTAGAGTTCCAAATTCATCTATCTATATAGGAGAGAACAGAGGGAAACCTAAATATAAAAACACCTACTGTACACGAACGCTTCAACCTTGAAGAACTAAATTTGGTGAGCCAAGTGGGATTTGTGTACTGATCATTAGCATCAAGTATCATCAAGATTGGGTGAAAAAATATTTGCTGGTATTTCGGAAACTCGTTATTTCTTAGAAGCTTGGCAACCCCTCTCAATGAAAGTGCTTTTCCACAGTCTGTGCCTAGGGTTACTTGAAGAGGAAACAAACTATAGAGACAAAACTGAGAACTCCTTTATTTTGTCAAGTTTCAAGGAGCTACTACAAAGCATGTTGGATTTAGAGTTCCAAATTCATCTATCTATATAGGAGAGGACAGAGGGAAACCTAAATATAAAAACTGCTACTGTAGATGAACGCTTCAACATAGAAGAACAAAATTTGGTAAGCCAAGTAGGATTTGTGTACTGATCATTACCACCAAGTATCATCAAGATTGGGTGAAAAAATATTTGCTGGTATTTCGGAAACTGGTTATTTCTTAGAAGCTTGGCAACCCCTCTCTATGAAAGTGCTTTTCCACAGTCTGTGCCTACGGCTACTTGAAGAGGAAACAAACCATAGAGACAAATCTGAGAACTCCTTTATTTTGTCAAGTTTCAAAGAGCTACTACAATCCATGTTGGATTTACAGTTCCAAATCCATCTATCTATATAGGAGAGGACAGAGGGAAACCTAAATATAAAAACTGCTACTGTAGACGAACGCTTCAACCTAGAAGAACAAAATTTGGTGAGCCAAGTGGGATTTGTGTGCTGATCATTACCACCACGTATCATCAAGTTTGGGAGAAAAAATATTTGCTGGTATTTCGTAAACTCGATATTTTTTAGAAGCTTGGCAAAGCATCTCAATGAAAGTGCTTTTCCACAGTCTGTTCCTAGGGCTACTTGAAGAGGAAACAAACCATAGAGACAAAACTGAGAACTCCCTTATTTTGCCAAGTTTCAAAGAGCTAATACAAACCATGTTGGATTTAGAGTTCCAAATTCATCTATCTATATAGGAGAAAACAGAGGGAAACCTAAATATAAAAACTCCTACTGTACACGAACGCTTCAACCTTGAAGAACTAAATTTGGTGAGCCAAGTGGGATTTGTTTACTGATCATTAGCAGCAAGTATCATCAAGATTGGGTGAAAAAATATTTGCTGGTATTTCGGAAACTCGTTATTTCTTAGAAGCTTGGCAACCAGTCTCAATGAAAGCGCTTTTCCAGAGTCTGTGCCTAGGGCTACTTGAAGAGGAAACAAACCATAGAGACAAAACTGAGAACTCCTTTATTTTGTCAATTTTCAAGGAGCTACTACAAAGCATGTTGGATTTAGAGTTCCAAATTCATCTATCTATATGGGAGAGAACAGAGGGAAACCTAAATATAAAAACTGCTACTGTACACGAACGCTTCAACCTAGAAGAACTAAATTTGGTGAGCCAAAAGGGATTTGTGTACTGATCATTACCACCAAGTATCATCAAGATTGGGTGAAAAAATATTTGCTAGTATTTCGGAAACTCGTTATTTCTTAGAAGCTTGGCAACCCATCTCAATGAAAGTGCTTTCCACAGTCTGTGCCTAGGGCTACTTTAAGAGGAAACAAACCATAGAGACAAAACTGAGAACTCCTTTATTTTGTCAAGTTTCAAAGAGCTACTACAAACCATGTTGGATTTAGAGTTCCAAATTCATCTATCTATATAGGAGAGACAAGAGGGAAACCTAAATATAAAATCTGCTACTGTAGACGAATGCTTCAACCTAGAAGAACAAAATTTGGTGAGCCAAGTGGGATTTGTGTACTGATCATTACCACCAAGTATCATCAAGATTGGGTGAAAAAATATTTGCTTGTATTTCGGAAACACGTTATTTCTTAGAAGATTGGCAACCGCTCTCAATGAAAGTGCTTTTCCACAGTCTGTGCCTAGGGCTACTTGAAGAGGAAACAAACCATAGAGACAAATCTGAGAACTCCTTTATTTTGTCAAGTTTCAACAAGCTACTACAAACCATGTTGGAATTAGAGTTCCAAATTCATCTATCTATATAGGAGAGAACAGAGGGAAACCTAAATATAAAAACTGCTACTGTACATGAACGCTTCAACCTAGAAGAACTAAATTTGGTGAGCCAATGGGATTTGTGTACTGATCATTACCACCAAGTATCAACAATATTGGGTGAAAAAATATTTGCTGGTATTTCGGAAACTCGTTATTTCTTAGAAGCTTGGCAACCCATCTCAATGAAAGTGCTTTCCACAGTCTCTGCCTAGGGCTACTTGAAGAGAAACAATCCATAGAGACAAAACTGAGAACTCCTTTATTTTGTCAAGTTGAAAAGAGCTGCTACAAACCATGTTGGATTTAGAGTTCCAAATTGATCTATTTATGGGAGAGAACAGAGGGAAACCTAAATATAAAAACTGCTACTGTAGACGAACGCTTCAACCTAGAAGAACAAAATTTGGTTAGCCAAGTGGGATTTGTGTACTGATCATTACCACCAAGTATCATCAAGATTGGGTGAAAAAATATTTGCTGGTATTTCGGAAACTCCTTATTTCTTAGAAGCTTGGCAACCCATCTCAATGAAAGTGCTTTTCCACAGTCTGTGACTAGGGCTACTTTAAGAGGAAAAAACCATAGAGAGAAAACTGAGAACTCCTTTATTTTGTCAAGTTTCAAAGAGCTACTACAAACCATGTTGGATTTAGAGTTCCAAATTCATCTATCTATATAGGAGAGAACAGAGGGAAACCTAAATATAAAAACTGCTACTGTAGACGAACGCATCAACCTAGAAGAACAAAATTTGGTAAGCCAAGTGGGATTTGTGTACTGATCATTACCACCAAGTATCATAAAGATTGGGTCAAAAAATATTTGCTGGTATTTCGGAAACTCATTGTTTCTTAGAAGCTTGGCAACCCCTCTCAATGAAAGTGCTTTTCCACAGTCTGTGCCTAGGGCTACTTGAAGAGGAAACAAACCATAGAGACAAATCTGAGAACTCCTTTATTTTGTCAAGTTTCAAAGAGCTACTAAAAACCATGTTGGATTTAGAGTTCCAAATTCATCTACCTATATAGGAGAGAACAGAGAGAAACCTAAATATAAAAACTGCTACTGTAGACGAACGCTTCAACCTAGAAAAACAAAATTTGGTGAGCCAAGTGGGATTTGTGTACTGATCACTACCACCAAGTATCATAAAGATTGGGTGAAGAAATATTTGCTGGTATTTCGGAAACTCGTTATTTCTTAGAAGCTAGGCAACCAATCTCAATGAAAGTGCTTTCCACAGTCTGTGCGTAGGGCTACTTGAAGAGGAAACAAACCATAGAGACAAAACTGAGAACTCCTTTATTTTCTCACGTTTCAAAAAGCTACTACAAACCATGTTGGATTTAGAGTTCCAAATTCATCTATCTATATAGGAGAGAACAGAGGGAAACCTAAATATAAAATCTACTACTGTACACGAATGCTTCATCCTAGATGAACAAAAATTGGTTAGCCAAGTGGGATTTGTGTGCTGATCATTACCACCAAGTATCATCAAGTTTGGGTGAAAAATATTTGCTGGTATTTCAATCTCGATATTTTTTAGAAGCTTGGCAACCCATGTCAATGAAAGTGCTTTTCCACAGTCTGTTCCTAGGGCTACTTGAAGAGGAAACAAACCAGAGAGACAAAACTGAGAACTCCTTTATTTTGTCAAGTTTCAAAGAGCTACTACAAACCATGTTGGATTTAGAGTTCAAAATTCATCTATATGTATAGGAGAGAACAGAGTGAAACCTAAATATAAAAACTGCTACTGTAGACGAACGCTTCAACCTAAAAGAACAAAATTTGGTGAGCCATGTGGGATTTGTGTACTGATCATTAGCAACAAGTATCATCAAGATTGGGTGAAGAAATATTTGCTGGTGTTTCGGAAACTCGTTATTTCTTAGAAGCTTGGCAACCCCTCTCAATGAAAGTGCTTTTCCACAGTCTGTGCCTAGGTCTACTTGAAGAGGAAACAAACTATAGAGACAAAACTGAGAACTCCTTTATTTTGTCAAGTTTCAAGGAGCTACTACAAACCATGTTGGATTTAGAGTTCCAAATTCATCTATGTATATAGGAGAGAACAGAGGGAAACCTAAATATAAAAACTGCTACTGTAGATGAACGCTTCAACCTAGAATAACAAAATTTGGTGAGCCAAGTGGGATTGTGTACTGATCATTACCACCAAGTATCATCAAGATTGGGTGAAAAAATATTTGCTGGTATTTCGGAAACTCGTTATTTCTTAGAAGCTTGGCAACCCCTCTCAATGAAAGTGCTTTTCCACAGTCTGTGCCTAGGGCTACTTGAAGAGGAAACAAACCATAGAGACAAATCTGAGAACTCCTTTATTTTGTCAAGTTTCAAAGAGCTACTACAAACCATGTTGGATTTAGAGTTCCAAATTCATCTATCTATATAGGAGAGAACAGAGGGAAACCTAAATATAAAAACTCCTACTGTACACGAACGCTTCAACCTTGAAGAACTAAATTTGGTGAGCCAAGTGGAATTTGTGTACTGATCATTAGCAGCAAGTATCCACAAGATTGGGTGAAAAAATTTTGCTGGTATTTCGGGAACTCGTTATTTCTTAGAAGCTTGGGAACCCCTCTCAATGAAAGTGCTTTTCCACAGTCTGTGCCTAGGGCTACTTGAAGAGGAAACAAACCATAGAGACAAATCTGAGAACTCCTTTATTTTGTCAATTTCAAAGAGCTACTACAAACCATGTTGGATTTAGAGTTCCAAATTCATCTATCTATATAGGAGAGAACAGAGAGAAACCTAAATATAAAAACTGCTACTGTAGACGAACGCTTCAACCTAGAAGAACAAAATTTGGTGAGCCATGTGGGACTTGTGTAATGATCATTACCACCAAGTATCATCAAGATTGGGTCAAAAAATATTTGCTGGTAGTTCGGTCACTCGTTATTTCTTAGAAGCTTGGCAACCACTCTCAATGAAAGTGCTTTTCCACAGTCTGTGCCTAGGGCTACTTGAAGAGGAAACAAACCATAGAGACAAATCTGAGAACTCCTTTATTTTGTCAATTTCAAAGAGCTACTACAAACCATGTTGGGTTTAGAGTTCCAAATTCATCTATCTATATAGGAGAGAACAGAGAGAAACCTAAATATATAAACTGCTACTGTAGACGAACGCTTCAACCTAGAAGTAAAAAAATTGGTGAGCCATGTGGGATTTGTGTGCTGATCATTACCACCATGTATCAACAAGATTGTGTGAAAAAATATTTGCTGGTATTTCGGAAACTCGTTATTTCTTAGAAGCTTGGCAACCCATCTCAATGAAAGTTCTTTCCACAGTCTGTGCCTAGGGCTACTTTAAGAGGAAACAAACCATGGAGACAAAACTGAGAACTCCTCTATTTTGTCAAGTTTCAAAGAGCTACTTCAAACCATGTTGGATTTAGAGTTCCAAATTCATCTATCTATATAGGAGAGAACAGAGAGAAACCTAAATATAAAAACTGCTACTGTAGACGAACGCTTCAACCTAGAAGAACAAAATTTGGTGAGGCAAGTGGGATTTGTGTACTGATCATTACCACCAAGTATCAACAAGATTGTGTGAAAAAATATTTGCTGGTATTTCGCAAACTCGTTATTTCTTAGAAGCTTGACAACCCATCACAATGAAAGTGCTTTCCACAGTCTGTGCCTAGGGCTACTTTAAGAGGAAAGAAACCATAGAGACAAAACTGAGAACTCCTTTATTTTGTCAAGTTTCAAAGAGCTACTACAAACCATGTTGGATTTACAGCTCCAAATTCATCTATCTATATAGGAGAGAACAGAGGGAAACCTAAATATAAAAATTGCTACTGTACACGAACGATTCAACCTAGAAGAACTAAATTTGGTGAGCCAAGTGGGATTTGTGTCCTGATCATTAGCAACAAGTATCGTCAAGATTGGGTGAAAAAATATTTCCTGGTATTTCGGAAACTCGTTATTTCTTAGAAGCTTGGCAACCCCTCTCAATGAAAGTGCTTTTCCACAGTCTGTTCCTAGGGCTACTTGAAGAGGAAACAAACAATAGAGACAAAACTGAGAACTCCTTTATTTTGTCAAGTTTCAAGGAGCTACTACAAACCATGTTGGATTTAGAGTTCCAAATTCATCTATCTATATAGGAGAGAACAGAGGGAAACCTAAATATAAAAACTGCTACTGTAGACTAACCTTTAAACCTAGAAGAACAAAATTTGTTAAGCCAAGTGGGATTTGTGTACATATCATTACCACCAAGTATCATCAAGATTGGGTGAAAAAATATTTGCTGGTATTTCGGAAACTCGTTATTTCTTAGAAGCTTGGCAACCCCTCTCAATGAAAGTGCTTTTCCACAGTCTGTGCCTAGGGCTACTTGAAGAGGAAACAAACCATAGAGACAAATCTGAGAACTCCTTTATTTTGTCAATTTCAAAGAGCTACTACAAACCATGTTGGATTTAGAGTTCCAAATTCATCTATCTATATAGGAGAGAACAGAGAGAAACCTAAATATAAAAACTGCTACTGTAGACGAACGCTTCAACCTAGAATAACAAAATTTGGTGAGCCATGTGGGATTTGTGTGCTGATCATTACCACCAAGTATCAACAAGATTGGGTTAAAAAATATTTGCTGGTATTTCGGAAAATCGTTATTTCTTAGAAGCTTGGCAACCCCTCTCATTTAAAGTGCTTTTCCACAGTCTGTGCCTAGGGCAACTTGAAGAGGAAACAAACCATAGAGACAAATCTGAAAACACCTTTATTTTGTCAAGTTTCAAAGAGCTACTACAAACCATGTTGGATTTAGAGTTCCAAATTCATCTATGTATATAGGAGAGAACAGAGAGTAACCTAAATATATAAACTGCTACTGTAGACGAACGCTTCAACCTAGAAGAACAAAATTTGGTGAGGCAAGTGGGATTTGTGTAATGATCATTACCACCAAGTATCAACAAGATTGTGTGAAAAAATATTTGCTGGTATTTCGGAAACTCGTTATTTCTTAGAAGCTTGACAACCCATCACAATGAAAGTGCTTTCCACAGTCGGTGCCTAGGGCTACTTTAAGAGGAAACAAACCATAGAGACAAAACAGAGAACTCCTTTATTTTGTCAAGTTTCAAACAGCTACTACAAACCATGTTGGATTTAGAGTTCCAAATCCATCTATCTATATAGGAGAGAACAGACGGAAACCTAAATATAAAAATTGCTACTGTACACGAACGATTCAACCTAGAAGGACTAAATTTGGTGAGCCAAGTGGGATTTGTGTACTGATCATTAGCAACAAGTATCATCAAGATTGGGTGAAAAAATATTTGCTGGTATTTCGGAAACTCGTTATTTCTTAGAAGCTTGGCAACCCCTTTCAAGGAAAGTGCTTTTCCACAGTCTGTTCCTAGGGCTACTTGAAGAGGAAACAAACCATAGAGACAAAACTGAGAACTCCTTTATTTTGTCAAGTTTCAAGGAGCTACTACAAAGCATGTTGGATTTAGAGTTCCAAATTCATCTATCTATATAGGAGAGAACAGAGAGAATCCTAAATATAAAAACTGCTACTGTAGACGAACGCTTCAAACTAGAAGAACTAAATTTGGTAAGCCAAGTGGGATTTGTGTACTGATCATTACCACCAAGTATCAACAAGATTGGGTGAAAAAATATTTGCTGGTATTTCGGAAACTCATTATTTCTTAGAAGCTTGGCAACCCCTCTCAATGAAAGTGCTTTTCCACAGTCTGTGCCTAGGGCTACTTGAAGAGGAAACAAACCATAGAGACAAAACTGAGAACTCCTTTATTTTGTCATGTTTCAAGGAGCTACTACAAAGCATGTTGGATTTAGAGTTCCAAATTCATCTATCTATATAGGAGAGAACAGAGAGAATCCTAAATATAAAACTGCTACTGTAGAAGAACGCTTCAACCTAGATGAACAACATTTGGTAAGCCAAGTGGGATTTGTGTACTGATCTTTACCACCAAGTATCATCAAGATTGGGTGAAAAAATATATGCTGGTATTTCGGAAACTCGTTGTTTCTTAGAAGCTTGGCAACCCCTCTCAATGAAAGTGCTTTTCCACAATCTGTGCCTAGGGCTACTTGAAGAGGAAACAAACCATAGAGACAAATCTGAGAACTCCTTTAATTTGTCAATTTCAAAGAGCTACTACAAACCATGTTGGATTTAGAGTTCCAAATTCATCTATCTATATAGGAGAGAACAGAGAGAAACCTAAATATAAAAACTGCTACTGTAGATGAACGCTTCAACCTAGAAGAACAAAATTTGGTGAGCCATGTGGGATTTGTGTGCTGATCATTACCACCAAGTATCAACAAGATTGTGTGAAAAAATATTTGCTGGTATTTCGGAAACTCGTTATTTCTTAGAAGCTTGGCAACCCATCTCAATGAAAGTGCTTTGCACAGTCTGTGCCTAGGGCTACTTTAAGAGGAAACAAACCATAGAGACAAAACTGAGAACTCCTCTATTTTGTCAAGTTTCAAACAGCTACTACAAACCATGTTGGATTTAGAGTTCCAAATTCATCTATCTATATAGGAGAGAACAGAGGGAAACCTAAATATAAAAACTGCTACTGTAGACGAACGCTTCAACCTAGAAGAACAAAATTTGGTAAGCCAAGTGGGATTTGTGTACTGATCATTACCACCAAGTATCATCAAGATTGGGTGAAAAAATATTTGCTGGTATTTCAGAAACTCGTTATTTCTTAGAAGCTTGGCAACCCCTCTCAATGAAAGTGCTTTTCCACAGTCTGTGCCTAGGGCTACTTGAAGAGGAAACAAACCATAGAGACAAATCTGAGAACTCCTTTATTTTGTCAATTTCAAAGAGCTACTACAAACCATGTTGGATTTAGAGTTCCAAATTCATCTATCTATATAGGAGAGAACAGAGAGAAACCTAAATTAAAAACTGCTACTGTAGACGAATGCTTCAACCTAGAAGAACAAAATTTGGTTAGCCATGTGGGATTTGTGTGCTGATCATTACCACCAAGTATCAACAAGATTGTGTGAAAAAATATTTGCTGGTATTTCGGAAACTCGTTATTTCTTAGAATCTTGGCAACCCATCTCAATGAAAGTGCTTTCCACAGTCTGTGCCTAGGGCTACTTTAAGAGGAAACAAACCATAGAGACAAAACTGAGAACTCCTCTATTTTGTCAAGTTTCAAACAGCTACTACAAACCATGTTGGATTTAGAGTTCCAAATTCATCTATCTATATAGGAGAGAACAGAGGGAAACCTAAATATAAAAACTGCTACTGTAGACGAACGCTTCAACCTAGAAGAACAAAATTTGGTGAGGCAAGTGGGATTTGTGTACTGATCATTACCACCAAGTATCAACAAGACTGTGTGAAAAAATATTTGCTGGTATTTCGGAAACTCGTTATTTCTTAGAAGCTTGGCAACCCCTTTCAATGAAAGTGGTTTTCCACAGTCTGTTCCTAGGGCTACTTGAAGAGGAAACAAACCATAGAGACAAAACTGAGAACTCCTTTATTTTGTCAAGTTTCAAGGAGCTACTACAAAGCATGTTGGATTTAGACTTCCAAATTCATCTATCTATATAGGAGAGAACAGAGAGAATCCTAAATATAAAAACTGCTACTGTAGACGAACGCTTCAACCTGGAAGAACTAAATTTGGTGAGCCAAGTGGGATTTGTGTACTGATCATTAGCAACAAGTATCATCAAGATTGGGTGAAAAAATATTTGCTGGTATTTCGGAAACTCGTTATATCTTAGAAGCTTGGCAACCAATTTCAATGAAAGTGCTTTTCCACAGTCTGTTCCTTGGGCTACTTGAAGAGGAAACAAACCATAGAGACAAAACTGAGAACTCCTTTATTTTGTCAAGTTTCAAGGAGCTACTACAAAGCATGTTGAATTTAGAGTTCCAAATTCATCTATCTATATAGGAGAGAACAGAGAGAATCCTAAATATAAAAACTGCTACTGTAGACGAACGCTTCAACCTGGAAGAACAAAATTTGGTAAGCCAAGTGGGATTTGTGTACTGATCATTACCACCAAGTATCATCAAGATTGGGTGAAAAAATATTTGCTGGTATTTCGGAAACTCGTTATTTCTTAGAAGCTTGGCAACCCCTCTCAATGAAAGTGCTTTTCCACAGTCTGTGCCTAGGGCTACTTGAAGAGGAAACAAACCATAGAGACAAATGTGAGAAATCCTTTATTCTGTCAATTTCAAAGAGCTACTACAAACCATGTTGGATTTAGAGTTCCAAATTCATCTATATATATAGGAGAGAACAAAGAGAAACCTAAATATATAAACTGCTACTGTAGACGAACGCTTCAACCTAGAAGAAAAAAAAATTGGTGAGCCATGTGGGATTTGTGTGCTGATCATTACCACCAAGTATCAACAAGACTGTGTGAAAAATATTTGCTGGTATTTCGGAAACTCGTTATTTTTTAGAAGCTTGGCAACCCATCTCAATGAAAGTGCTTTCCACAGTCTGTGCCTAGGGCTACCTAAGATGAAACAAACCATAGAGACAAAACTGAGAACTCCTCTATTTTGTCAAGTTTCAAAGAGCTACTACAAACCATGTTGGATTTAGAGTTCCAAATTCATCTATCTATATAGGAGAGAACAGAGGGAAACCTAAATATAAATACTGCTACTGTAGACGAACGCTTCAAACTAGAAGAACAAAATTTGGTAAGCCAAGTGGGATTTGTGTACTGATCATTACCACCAAGTATCATCAAGATTGGGTGAAAAAATATTTGCTGGTATTTCGGAAACTCGTTATTTCTTAGAAGCTTGGCAACCCCTCTCAATGAAAGTGCTTTTCCACAGTCTGTGCCTAGGGCTACTTGAAGAGGAAACAAACCATAGAGACAAATCTGAGAACTCCTTTATTTTGTCAAGTTTCAAAGAGCTACTACAAAACATGTTGGATTTAGAGTTCCAAATTCATCTATCTGTATAGGAGAGAACAGAGGGAATCCTAAATATAAAAACTGCTACTGTAGACGAACGCTTCAACCTAGCAGAACAAAATTTGGTGAGACAAGTGGGATTTGTGTTCTGATCACTACCACCAAGTATCATCAAGATTGAGTGAAGAAATATTTGCTGGTATTTCGGAAACTCGTTATTTCTTAGAAGCTTGGCAACCAATCTCAAAGAAAGTGCTTTCCACAGTCTGTGCCTAGGGCTACTTTAATAGGAAACAAACCATAGAGACAAAACTGAGAACTCCTCTTTTTTTCAAGTTTCAAAGAGCTACTACAAACCATGTTGGATTAAGAGTTCCAAATTCATCTATCTATATAGGAGAGAACAGAGGGAAACCTAAATATAAAAACTGCTACTGTAGACGAACGCTTCAACCTAGAAGAACAAAATTTGGTAAGCCAAGTGGGATTTGTGTACTGATCATTAGCACCAAGTATCATCAAGATTGGGTGAAAAAATATTTCCTGGTATTTCGGAAACTCGTTATTTCGTAGACTTGGCAACCCCTCTCAATGAAAGTGCTTTCCACAGTCTGTGCCTAGGGCTACTTGAAGAGGAAACAAACCATAGAGACAAAACTGAGAACTCCTTTATTTTGTCAAGTTTCAAATAGCTACTACAAACCATGTTGGATTTAGAGTTCCAAATTCATCTATCTGTATAGGAGAGAACAGAGGGAATCCTAAATATAAAAACTGCTACTGTACACGAACGCTTCAACCTAGAAGAACTAAATTTGTTGAGCCAAGTGGGATTTGTGTACTGATTATTAGCAACAAGTATCATCAAGATTGGGTGAAAAAATATTTGCTGGTATTTCGGAAACTCGTGATTTCTTAGAAGCTTGGCAAACCCTCTCAATGAAAGTGCTTTTCCACAGTCTGTGCCTAGGGCTACTTGAAGAGGAAACAAACCATAGCGACAAAACTGAGAACTCCTTTATTTTGTCAAGTTTCAAAGAGCTACTACAAACCATGTTGGATTTATAGTTCCAAATTCATCTTTCTATATAGGAGAGAACAGAGGGAATCCTAAATATAAAAACTGCTACTGTAGACGAACGCTTCAACCTAGAAGAACAAAATTTGGTGAGCCAAGTGGGATTTGTGTACTGATCATTACCACCAAGTATCATCAAGATTGGGTGAAAAAATATTTGCTGGTATTTCGGAAAATCGTTATTTCGTAGAAGCTTGGCAACCCCTCTCAATGAAAGTGCTTTCCACAGTCTGTGCCTAGGGCTACTTGAAGAGGAAACAAACCATAGAGACAAAACTGAGAACTCCTTTATTTTGTCAAGTTTCAAAGAGCTACTACAAACCATGTTGGATTTAGAGTTCCAAATTCATCTATCTGTATAGGAGAGAACAGAGGGAAACCTAAATATAAAAACTGCTACTGTACACGAACGCTTCAACCTAGAAGAACTAAATTTGGTGAGCCAAGTGGGATTTGTGTACTGATTATTAGCAACAAGTATCATCAAGATTGGGTGAAAAAATATTTGCTGGTATTTCGGAAACTCGTTATTTCCTAGAAGCTTGGCAACCCCTCTCAATGAAAGTGCTTTTCCCCAGTTTGTGCCTAGGGCTACTTGAAGAGGAAACAAACCATAGAGACAAATCTGAGAACTCCTTTATTTTGTCAAGTTTCAAAGAGGTACTACAAACCATGTTGGATTTAGAGTTCCAAATTCATCTATCTATATAGGAGAGAACAGAGAGAAACCTAAACACAAAAACTGTACTGTAGACGAATGCTTCAACCTAGAAGAACAAAATTTGGTGAGCCAAGTGGGATTTGTGTACTGATCATTACCACCAAGTATCAACAAGATTGTGTGAAAAAATATTTGCTGGTATTTCGGAAACTCGTTATTTCTTAGAAGCTTGGCAACCCATCTCAATGAAAGTGCTTTCCACAGTCTGTGCCTAGGGCTACTTGAAGAGGAAACAAACCATAGAGACAAAACTGAGAACTCCTTTATTTTGTCAAGTATCAAAGAGCTACTACAAACCATGTTGGATTTAGAGTTCCAAATTCATCTATCTATATATGAGAGAACAGAGTGAAACCTAAATATAAAAACTGCTACTGTAGACGAACGCTTCAACCAAGAAGAACAAAATTTGGTGACCCACGTGGGATTTGTGTACTGATCATTACCACCAAGTATCATCAAGATTGGGTGAAAAAATATTTGCTGGTATTTCGGAAACTCGTGATTTCTTATAAGCTTGGGAACCCCTCTCAATGAAAGTGCTTTTCCACAGTCTGTGCCTAGGGCTACTTGAAGAGGAAACAAACCATAGCGACAAAACACAGAACTCCTTTATTTTTTCAAGTTTCAAAGAGCTACTACAAACCATGTTGGATTTAGAGTTCCAAATTCATCTATCTATATAGGAGAGAACAGAGAGAAACCTAAATATAAAAACTGCTACTGTAGATGAACGCTTCAACCTAGAAGAACAAAATTTGGTGAGCCATGTGGGATTTGTGTGCTGATCATTACCACCAAGTATCAACAAGATTGTGTGAAAAAATATTTGCTGGTATTTCGGAAACTCGTTATTTCTTAGAAGCTTGGCAACCCCTTTCAATGAAAGTGGTTTTCCACAGTCTGTTCCTAGGGCTACTTGAAGAGGAAACAAACCATAGAGACAAAACTGAGAACTCCTTTATTTTGTCAAGTTTCAAGGAGCTACTACAAAGCATGTTGGATTTAGAGTTCCAAATTCATCTGTCTATATAGGAGAGAACATAGAGAATCCTAAATATAAAAACTGCTACTGTAGACGAACGCTTCAACCTGGAAGAACTAAATTTGGTGAGCCAAGTGGGATTTGTGTACTGATCATTAGCAACAAGTATCATCAAGATTGGGTGAAAAAATATTTGCTGGTATTTCGGAAACTCGTTATATCTTAGAAGCTTGGCAACCAATTTCAATGAAAGTGCTTTTCCACAGTCTGTTCCTTGGGCTACTTGAAGAGGAAACAAACCATAGAGACAAAACTGAGAACTCCTTTATTTTGTCAAGTTTCAAGGAGCTACTACAAAGCATGTTGAATTTAGAGTTCCAAATTCATCTATCTATATAGGAGAGAACAGAGAGAATCCTAAATATAAAAACTGCTACTGTAGACGAACGCTTCAACCTGGAAGAACAAAATTTGGTAAGCCAAGTGGGATTTGTGTACTGATCATTACCACCAAGTATCATCAAGATTGGGTGAAAAAATATTTGCTGGTATTTCGGAAACTCGTTATTTCTTAGAAGCTTGGCAACCCCTCTCAATGAAAGTGCTTTTCCACAGTCTGTGCCTAGGGCTACTTGAAGAGGAAACAAACCATAGAGACAAATGTGAGAAATCCTTTATTCTGTCAATTTCAAAGAGCTACTACAAACCATGTTGGATTTAGAGTTCCAAATTCATCTATATATATAGGAGAGAACAAAGAGAAACCTAAATATATAAACTGCTACTGTAGACGAACGCTTCAACCTAGAAGAAAAAAAAATTGGTGAGCCATGTGGGATTTGTGTGCTGATCATTACCACCAAGTATCAACAAGACTGTGTGAAAAATATTTGCTGGTATTTCGGAAACTCGTTATTTTTTAGAAGCTTGGCAACCCATCTCAATGAAAGTGCTTTCCACAGTCTGTGCCTAGGGCTACCTAAGATGAAACAAACCATAGAGACAAAACTGAGAACTCCTCTATTTTGTCAAGTTTCAAAGAGCTACTACAAACCATGTTGGATTTAGAGTTCCAAATTCATCTATCTATATAGGAGAGAACAGAGGGAAACCTAAATATAAATACTGCTACTGTAGACGAACGCTTCAACCTAGAAGAACAAAATTTGGTAAGCCAAGTGGGATTTGTGTACTGATCATTACCACCAAGTATCATCAAGATTGGGTGAAAAAATATTTGCTGGTATTTCGGAAACTCGTTATTTCTTAGAAGCTTGGCAACCCCTCTCAATGAAAGTGCTTTTCCACAGTCTGTGCCTAGGGCTACTTGAAGAGGAAACAAACCATAGAGACAAATCTGAGAACTCCTTTATTTTGTCAAGTTTCAAAGAGCTACTACAAAACATGTTGGATTTAGAGTTCCAAATTCATCTATCTGTATAGGAGAGAACAGAGGGAATCCTAAATATAAAAACTGCTACTGTAGACGAACGCTTCAACGTAGCAGAACAAAATTTGGTGAGACAAGTGGGATTTGTGTACTGATCACTACCACCAAGTATCATCAAGATTGAGTGAAGAAATATTTGCTGGTATTTCGGAAACTCGTTATTTCTTAGAAGCTTGGCAACCAATCTCAAAGAAAGTGCTTTCCACAGTCTGTGCCTAGGGCTACTTTAATAGGAAACAAACCATAGAGACAAAACTGAGAACTCCTCTTTTTTTTCAAGTTTCAAAGAGCTACTACAAACCATGTTGGATTAAGAGTTCCAAATTCATCTATCTATATAGGAGAGAACAGAGGGAAACCTAAATATAAAAACTGCTACTGTAGACGAACGCTTCAACCTAGAAGAACAAAATTTGGTAAGCCAAGTGGGATTTGTGTACTGATCATTAGCACCAAGTATCATCAAGATTGGGTGAAAAAATATTTCCTGGTATTTCGGAAACTCGTTATTTCGTAGACTTGGCAACCCCTCTCAATGAAAGTGCTTTCCACAGTCTGTGCCTAGGGCTACTTGAAGAGGAAACAAACCATAGAGACAAAACTGAGAACTCCTTTATTTTGTCAAGTTTCAAATAGCTACTACAAACCATGTTGGATTTAGAGTTCCAAATTCATCTATCTGTATAGGAGAGAACAGAGGGAATCCTAAATATAAAAACTGCTACTGTACACGAACGCTTCAACCTAGAAGAACTAAATTTGTTGAGCCAAGTGGGATTTGTGTACTGATTATTAGCAACAAGTATCATCAAGATTGGGTGAAAAAATATTTGCTGGTATTTCGGAAACTCGTGATTTCTTAGAAGCTTGGCAAACCCTCTCAATGAAAGTGCTTTTCCACAGTCTGTGCCTAGGGCTACTTGAAGAGGAAACAAACCATAGCGACAAAACTGAGAACTCCTTTATTTTGTCAAGTTTCAAAGAGCTACTACAAACCATGTTGGATTTATAGTTCCAAATTCATCTTTCTATATAGGAGAGAACAGAGGGAATCCTAAATATAAAAACTGCTACTGTAGACGAACGCTTCAACCTAGAAGAACAAAATTTGGTGAGCCAAGTGGGATTTGTGTACTGATCATTACCACCAAGTATCATCAAGATTGGGTGAAAAAATATTTGCTGGTATTTCGGAAAATCGTTATTTCGTAGAAGCTTGGCAACCCCTCTCAATGAAAGTGCTTTCCACAGTCTGTGCCTAGGGCTACTTGAAGAGGAAACAAACCATAGAGACAAAACTGAGAACTCCTTTATTTTGTCAAGTTTCAAAGAGCTACTACAAACCATGTTGGATTTAGAGTTCCAAATTCATCTATCTGTATAGGAGAGAACAGAGGGAAACCTAAATATAAAAACTGCTACTGTACACGAACGCTTCAACCTAGAAGAACTAAATTTGGTGAGCCAAGTGGGATTTGTGTACTGATTATTAGCAACAAGTATCATCAAGATTGGGTGAAAAAATATTTGCTGGTATTTCGGAAACTCGTTATTTCCTAGAAGCTTGGCAACCCCTCTCAATGAAAGTGCTTTTCCAAAGTTTGTGCCTAGGGCTACTTGAAGAGGAAACAAACCATAGAGACAAATCTGAGAACTCCTTTATTTTGTCAAGTTTCAAAGAGCTACTACAAACCATGTTGGATTTAGAGTTCCAAATTCATCTATCTATATAGGAGAGAACAGAGAGAAACCTAAACACAAAAACTGTACTGTAGACGAATGCTTCAAACTAGAAGAACAAAATTTGGTGAGCCAAGTGGGATTTGTGTACTGATCATTACCACCAAGTATCAACAAGATTGTGTGAAAAAATATTTGCTGGTATTTCGGAAACTCGTTATTTCTTAGAAGCTTGGCAACCCATCTCAATGAAAGTGCTTTCCACAGTCTGTGCCTAGGGCTACTTGAAGAGGAAACAAACCATAGAGACAAAACTGAGAACTCCTTTATTTTGTCAAGTATCAAAGAGCTACTACAAACCATGTTGGATTTAGAGTTCCAAATTCATCTATCTATATATGAGAGAACAGAGTGAAACCTAAATATAAAAACTGCTACTGTAGACGAACGCTTCAACCAAGAAGAACAAAATTTGGTGACCCACGTGGGATTTGTGTACTGATCATTACCACCAAGTATCATCAAGATTGGGTGAAAAAATATTTGCTGGTATTTCGGAAACTCGTGATTTCTTATAAGCTTGGGAACCCCTCTCAATGAAAGTGCTTTTCCACAGTCTGTGCCTAGGGCTACTTGAAGAGGAAACAAACCATAGCGACAAAACACAGAACTCCTTTATTTTTTCAAGTTTCAAAGAGCTACTACAAACCATGTTGGATTTAGAGTTCCAAATTCATCTATCTATATAGGAGAGAACAGAGAGAAACCTAAATATAAAAACTGCTACTGTAGATGAACGCTTCAACCTAGAAGAACAAAATTTGGTGAGCCATGTGGGATTTGTGTGCTGATCATTACCACCAAGTATCAACAAGATTGTGTGAAAAAATATTTGCTGGTATTTCGGAAACTCGTTATTTCTTAGAAGCTTGGCAACCCATCTCAATGAAAGTGCTTTCCACAGTCTGTGCCTAGGGCTACTTTAAGAGGAAACAAACCATAGAGACAAAACTGAGAACTAATCTATTTTGTCAAGTTTCAAAGAGCTACTACAAACCATGTTGGATTTAGAGTTCCAAATTCATCTATCTATATAGGAGAGAACAGAGGGAAACCTAAATATAAAAACTGCTACTGTAGACGAACGCTTCAACCTAGAAGAACAAAATTTGGTAAGCCAAGTGGGATTTGTGTACTGATCATTACCACCAAGTATCATCAAGATTGGGTGAAAAAATATTTGCTGGTATTTCAGAAACTCGTTATTTCTTAGAATCTTGGCAACCCCTCTCAATGAAAGTGCTTTTCCACAGTCTGTGCCTAGGGCTACTTGAAGAGGAAACAAACCATAGAGACAAATCTGAGAACTCCTTTATTTTGTCAAGTTTCAAAGAGCTACTACAAAACATGTTGGATTTAGAGTTCCAAATTCATCTATCTATATAGGAGAGAACAGAGAGAAACCTAAATATAAAAACTGCTACTGTAGACGAACGCTTCAACCTAGCAGAACAAAATTTGGTGAGACAAGTGGGATTTGTGTACTGATCATTACCACCAAGTATCATCAAGATTGAGTGAAGAAATATTTGCTGGTATTTCGGAAACTCGTTATTTCTTAGAAGCTTGGCAACCAATCTCAAAGAAAGTGCTTTCCACAGTCTGTGCCTAGGGCTACTTTAATAGGAAACAAACCATAGAGACAAAACTGAGAACTCCTCTTTTTTTTCAAGTTTCAAAGAGCTACTACAAACCATGTTAGATTTAGAGTTCCAAATTCATCTATCTATATAGGAGAGAACAGAGGGAAACCTAAATATAAAAACTGCTACTGTAGACGAACGCTTCAATCTAGAAGAACAAAATTTGGTAAGCCAAGTGGGATTTGTGTACTGATCATTAGCACCAAGTATCATCAAGATTGGGTGAAAAAATATTTCCTGGTATTTCGGAAACTCGTTATTTCGTAGACTTGGCAACCCCTCTCAATGAAAGTGCTTTCCACAGTCTGTGCCTAGGGCTACTTGAAGAGGAAACAAACCATAGAGACAAAACTGAGAACTCCTTTATTTTGTCAAGTTTCAAATAGCTACTACAAACCATGTTGGATTTAGAGTTCCAAATTCATCTATCTGTATAGGAGAGAACAGAGGGAATCCTAAATATAAAAACTGCTACTGTACACGAACGCTTCAACCTAGAAGAACTAAATTTGTTGAGCCAAGTGGGATTTGTGTACTGATTATTAGCAACAAGTATCATCAAGATTGGGTGAAAAAATATTTGCTGGTATTTCTGAAACTCGTGATTTCTTAGAAGCTTGGCAAACCCTCTCAATGAAAGTGCTTTTCCACAGTCTGTGCCTAGGGCTACTTGAAGAGGAAACAAACCATAGCGACAAAACTGAGAACTCCTTTATTTTGTCAAGTTTCAAAGAGCTACTACAAACCATGTTGGATTTAGAGTTCCAAATTCATCTTTCTATATAGGAGAGAACAGAGGGAATCCTAAATATAAAAACTGCTACTGTAGACGAACGCTTCAACCTAGAAGAACAAAATTTGGTGAGCCAAGTGGGATTTGTGTACTGATCATTACCACCAAGTATCATCAAGATTGGGTGAAAAAATATTTGCTGGTATTTCGGAAAATCGTTATTTCGTAGAAGCTTGGCAACCCCTCTCAATGAAAGTGCTTTCCACAGTCTGTGCCTAGGGCTACTTGAAGAGGAAACAAACCATAGAGACAAAACTGAGAACTCCTTTATTTTGTCAAGTTTCAAAGAGCTACTACAAACCATGTTGGATTTAGAGTTCCAAATTCATCTATCTGTATAGGAGAGAACAGAGGGAAACCTAAATATAAAAACTGCTACTGTACACGAACGCTTCAACCTAGAAGAACTAAATTTGGTGAGCCAAGTGGGATTTGTGTACTGATTATTAGCAACAAGTATCATCAAGATTGGGTGAAAAAATATTTGCTGGTATTTCGGAAACTCGTTATTTCCTAGAAGCTTGGCAACCCCTCTCAATGAAAGTGCTTTTCCAAAGTTTGTGCCTAGGGCTACTTGAAGAGGAAACAAACCATAGAGACAAATCTGAGAACTCCTTTATTTTGTCAAGTTTCAAAGAGCTACTACAAACCATGTTGGATTTAGAGTTCCAAATTCATCTATCTATATAGGAGAGAACAGAGAGAAACCTAAACACAAAAACTGTACTGTAGACGAATGCTTCAAACTAGAAGAACAAAATTTGGTGAGCCAAGTGGGATTTGTGTACTGATCATTACCACCAAGTATCAACAAGATTGTGTGAAAAAATATTTGCTGGTATTTCGGAAACTCGTTATTTCTTAGAAGCTTGGCAACCCATCTCAATGAAAGTGCTTTCCACAGTCTGTGCCTAGGGCTACTTGAAGAGGAAACAAACCATAGAGACAAAACTGAGAACTCCTTTATTTTGTCAAGTATCAAAGAGCTACTACAAACCATGTTGGATTTAGAGTTCCAAATTCATCTATCTATATATGAGAGAACAGAGTGAAACCTAAATATAAAAACTGCTACTGTAGACGAACGCTTCAACCAAGAAGAACAAAATTTGGTGACCCACGTGGGATTTGTGTACTGATCATTACCACCAAGTATCATCAAGATTGGGTGAAAAAATATTTGCTGGTATTTCGGAAACTCGTGATTTCTTATAAGCTTGGGAACCCCTCTCAATGAAAGTGCTTTTCCACAGTCTGTGCCTAGGGCTACTTGAAGAGGAAACAAACCATAGCGACAAAACACAGAACTCCTTTATTTTTTCAAGTTTCAAAGAGCTACTACAAACCATGTTGGATTTAGAGTTCCAAATTCATCTATCTATATAGGAGAGAACAGAGAGAAACCTAAATATAAAAACTGCTACTGTAGATGAACGCTTCAACCTAGAAGAACAAAATTTGGTGAGCCATGTGGGATTTGTGTGCTGATCATTACCACCAAGTATCAACAAGATTGTGTGAAAAAATATTTGCTGGTATTTCGGAAACTCGTTATTTCTTAGAAGCTTGGCAACCCATCTCAATGAAAGTGCTTTCCACAGTCTGTGCCTAGGGCTACTTTAAGAGGAAACAAACCATAGAGACAAAACTGAGAACTAATCTATTTTGTCAAGTTTCAAAGAGCTACTACAAACCATGTTGGATTTAGAGTTCCAAATTCATCTATCTATATAGGAGAGAACAGAGGGAAACCTAAATATAAAAACTGCTACTGTAGACGAACGCTTCAACCTAGAAGAACAAAATTTGGTAAGCCAAGTGGGATTTGTGTACTGATCATTACCACCAAGTATCATCAAAATTGGGTGAAAAAATATTTGCTGGTATTTCAGAAACTCGTTATTTCTTAGAATCTTGGCAACCCCTCTCAATGAAAGTGCTTTTCCACAGTCTGTGCCTAGGGCTACTTGAAGAGGAAACAAACCATAGAGACAAATCTGAGAACTCCTTTATTTTGTCAAGTTTCAAAGAGCTACTACAAAACATGTTGGATTTAGAGTTCCAAATTCATCTATCTATATAGGAGAGAACAGAGAGAAACCTAAATATAAAAACTGCTACTGTAGACGAACGCTTCAACCTAGCAGAACAAAATTTGGTGAGACAAGTGGGATTTGTGTACTGATCATTACCACCAAGTATCATCAAGATTGAGTGAAGAAATATTTGCTGGTATTTCGGAAACTCGTTATTTCTTAGAAGCTTGGCAACCAATCTCAAAGAAAGTGCTTTCCACAGTCTGTGCCTAGGGCTACT
>NW_027511750.1:0-21876 GCF_048772815.1 Callospermophilus lateralis | reverse complement strand
CATAATTTCTTGGAAACTTGGCAACCCCTGTCCGTGAATGTGCTTTTCCACAGTTTATGCTTAGGGCTACTTGAAGAGGAAACAAACCATAGAGACAAAACTGAGAACTACTTTTTCTTTGTCAAGTTTCAAAGAGCTACTGCAAACCATGTTGGATTTAGAGTTCCAAATTCATCTATCTTTATAGGAGAGAACAGAGAGAAACCTAAATATTAAAACTGCTACTCTAGATGAACGCTTCAACCTAGAAGAAGAATATTTGGTGAGCCAAGTGGGATTTGTGTACTGATCATTACCTCCAAGTGTCATCAAGATTGGGTGAAAAAATATTTCCTGGTATTTTGGAAACTCGTTATTTCTTAGAACCTTGGCAACCCCTCTCAATGAACGTGCTTTTCCTCCGTCTGTGCCTAGGGTTAAATGAAGAGGAAACACGCATAGAGACAAAACTGAGAACTCCTTCATTTTGTCAAGTTTCAAAGAGCTACTACAAACCATGTTGGATTTAGAGTTCCAAATTCATCTATTTATATAGGAGAGAACAGAGTGAAAGCTACATATTAAAACTGCTACTGGACACGAACACTTCAACCTAGAAGAACACAAATTGGTGAGCCAAGTGGGATTTGTGTACTGCTCATTACCAACAAGTATCATCAAGATCGGGTGAAAAAATATTTGCTGGTATTTTGGAAACTCGTTATTTCTTAGAAGCTTGGCAACCCGTCTCAATGAAAGTGCTTTTCCACAGTCTGTGCCTAGGGCTACTTGAAGAGGAAACAAACCACAGAGAAAAATCTGGGAACTACTTCATTTTGTCAAGTTTCAATGAGCTACTACAAACCATGTTGGATTTAGAGTTCCAAATTCATCTATCTATATAGGAGAGAACAGAGTGAAACCTAAATATAAACACTGCCACTGTAGACGAACGCTTCAACCTAGAAGAACAAAATTTGGTGAGCCAACTGGGATTTGTGTACTGATCATTACCACGAAGCATCATCAAGATTGGGTGAAAAAATATTTGCTGGTATTTCAGAAACTCGTTAATTCTCAGAAGCTTGGCAACCCATTTCAATGAAAGTGCTATTCCACAGTGTGTGCCTAGGGCTACGTGAAGAGAAAACAAACCATAGAGACAAAAGTGAAAACTCCTTTATTTTCTCAACTTTCAGAGAGCTACTACAAACCATGTTCGATTCAGAGTTCCAAATTTATCTATCTATATAGGAGAGAACAGAGAGAAACCTAAAAATAAAAACTGCTACTGTAAATGAACGCTTCAACCTAGAAGAACACAATTTGGTGAGCCAAGAGGGATTTGTGTTCTTGTCATTACCACCACGTATCATCAAGAATGGGTGAAAAAATATTTGCTGGTATTTTGGAAACTCGTAATTTCTTGGAAGCTTGGCAACCACTTTCAATGAAAGTGCTTTTCCACAGTCTCTGCTTAGGGCTACTTGAAGAGGAAACAAACCATAGAGACAAAACTGAGAACTACTATTTTTTGTCAATTTTCAATGAGCTACTACAAAACATGTTGTATTTAGAGTTCCAAATTCATCTATCTATATAATAAAGAAAAAAGCGAAACTTCAAAATAAAAACTGCTACTGTAAACGAACGCTTCAACCTAGAAGAACAAAATTTGGTGGGCCAAGTGGGATTTTTGTACCGATCATTACCAAAAAGTATCATCAAGGTTGGGTGAAAAAATATTTGCTGATATTTCGGAAACTCGTAATTTCTTGGAAGCTTGGCAACCCCTTTCCATGAAAGTGCTTTTCCACAGTCTGGACCTAGGGCTACTTGAAGAGGAAACAAACCATAGAGCCAAAACTAAGACCTACTTTATTTTGTCAAGTTTCAACGAGCTACTACAAACCATATTGGATTTAGAGTTCCAAATTCATCTATCTATATAAGATTGAACAGAGTGAAACCTACATATAAAAACTGCTACTGTAGACGAACGCTTCAACCTAGAAGAACAAAATTTGGTTAGCCAAGTGGGATTTGTGTACTGATCATTACCACCAAGTGTCATCAAGATTGGGTGAAAAAATATTTGCTGGTATTTCGGAAACTTGTTATTTTTTAGAAGCTTGGCAACCCCTCTCAATGAAAGTGCTTTTCCACAGTCTGTGCCTAGGGCTACTTGAAGAGGAAACAAACCATAGAGACAAAACTGAGAACACTTTTATTTTGTTAAGTTTCAAAGAGCTACCAGAAACCATGTTGGATTTAGAGTTCCAAATTCATCTATCTATATAGGAGAGAACAGGCTGAAACCTAAATATAAAAACTGCTACTGTAGACGAACGCTTCAACCTAGAAGAACAAAATTTGGTGAGCCAACTGGGATTTGTGTACTTGTCATTACCACCACGTATCATCAAGATTGAGTGAAAAAATATTTCTTGGTATTTCAGAAACTCGTAATTTCTTGGACGATTGGCAACCCCTTTCATGAAAGGGGCTTATCTACAGTATCTGCTTAGGGCTACTTGAAGAGGAAACAAATCATAGAGACAAAACAGAGAACTACTTTTTTTGTCAAGTTGCAAACAGCTACTACAAACCATGTTGGATTTAGAGTTCGAAATTCATCTATCTATATAGGAGAGAATAGAGGGAAACCTAAAAATATAAACTGCTACTGTAAACGAACGCTTCAAACTGGAAGAAAAAATTTGGTGAGTCTTGTGGGATTTGTCTAACGATCATTACCACCAAGTATCATCAAGATTGGGTGAAAAAATATTTGCTGGTATTTCAGAAACTCATTATTTCTTAGAAGCTTGGCAACCCCTCTCAATGAAAGTGCTTTTCCACATTGTGTGCCAAGGGCTACTTGAAGAGGAAACAAACCATAGAGACAAAACTGAGAACTACTTTATTTTGTCAAGTTTCAGAGAGCTACTACAAACCATGTTGGATTCATTGTTACAAATTCATCTATCTATATAGGAGAGAACAGAGTGAAACCTAAAAATAAAAACTGCTACTGTAAACGAACGCTTCACCTAGAAGAAAACAATTTGGTGAGCCAAGAGGGATTTGTGTGCTTGTCATTACCACAAAGTATCATCAAGAATGGGTGAAAAAATATTTGCTGGTATTTCGGAAACTCGTTATTTCTTAGAAGCTTGGCAAACCTCTCAATGAAATTGCTTTTCCACAGTCTGTGCCTAGGGCTACTTGAAGACGAAACAAACCATAGAGACAAAACTGAGAACTCCTTCATTTTGTCAAGTTTCAAGGAGCTACTACAAACCATGTTGGATTTAGAGTTCCAAATTCATCTATCTATATAGTATAGAACAGAGGGAAACCTAAAAATATAAACTAGAACCGTAAACGAACGCTTCAATCTAGAAGAACAAAATTTGGTGAGTGAAGAGGGATTTGTGTTACTGATCATTACCACCACGTATCATCAAGATTGGGTGAAAAATATTTTCTGGTATTTTGGAACCTCCTTATTTCTTGGAAGCTTGGCAACAACTTTCAATGAAAGTGCTTTTCAACAGTCTGTGCTTAGGGCTACTTGAAGAGGAAACAACCAATAGAGACAAAACTGAGAACTGCTTTATTTTGTCAAGTTTCACAAAGCTACTACAAACCATGTTGTATTTAGAGTTCCAAATTCATCTATCTATATAATAAAGAAAAAAGTGAAACTTCAAAATAAAAACTGCTACTGTAAACGAACGCTTCAACCTAGAAGAACAAAATTTGGTGAGCCAAGTGGGATTTTTGTACCGATCATTACCAAAAAGTATCATCAAGGTGGGGTGAAAAAATATTTGCTGATATTTCGGAAACTGGTAATTTCTTGGAAGCTTGGCAACCCCTTTCCATGAAAGTGCTTTTCCACAGTCTGGACCTAGGGCTACTTGAAGAGGAAACAAACCATAGAGCCAAAACTAAGAATTACTTTATTTTGTCAAGTTTCAACGAGCTACTACAAACCATATTGGATTTAGAGTTCCAAATTCATCTATCTATATAAGAGTGAACAGAGTGAAACCTACATATAAAAACTGCTACTGTAGACGAACGCTTCAACCTAGAAGAACAAAATTTGGTTAGCCAAGTGGGATTTGTGTACTGATCATTACCACCAAGTGTCATCAAGATTGGGTAAAAAATATTTGCTGGTATTTCGGAAACTTGATATTTTTTCAAGCTTGGCAACCCCTCTCAATGAAAGTGCTTTTCCACAGTCTGTGCCTAGGGCTACTTGAAGAGGAAACAAACCATAGAGACAAAACAGAGAACACTTTTATTTTGTTAAGTTTCAAAGAGCTACCAGAAACCATGTTGGATTTAGAGTTCCAAATTCATCTATCTTTTTAGGAGAGAACAGGGTGAAACCTAAATATAAAAACTGCTACTGTACACGAACGCTTCAACCTAGAAGAACAAAATTTGGTGAGCCAAGTGGGATTTGTGTACTTGTCATTACCACCACGTATCATCAAGATTGAGTGAAAAAATATTTCCTGGTATTTCAGAAACTCGTAATTTCTTGGACGCTTGGCAACCCCTTTCAATGAAAGTGCTTATCTACAGTGTCTGCTTAGGGCTAGTTGAAGAGGAAACAAATCATAGAGACAAAACAGAGAACTACTTTTTTTGTCAAGTTGCAAACAGCTACTACAAACCATGTTGGATTAGAGTTCGAAATTCATCTATCTATATAGGAGAGAATAGAGGGAAACCTAAAAATATAAACTGCTACTGTAAACGAACGCTTCAAACTGGAAGAAAAAATTTGGTGAGTCTTGTGGGATTTGTCTAACGATCATTACCACCAAGTATCATCAAGATTGGGTGAAAAAATATTTGCTGGTATTTCAGAAACTCATTATTTCTTAGAAGCTTGGCAACCCCTCTCAATGAAAGTGCTTTTCCACACTGTGTGTCTAGGGCTACTTGAAGAGGAAACAAACCATTGAGACAAAACTGAGAACTACTTTATTTTGTCAAGTTTTAGAGAGCTACTACAAACCATGTTGGATTCAGAGTTCCAAATTCATCTATCTATATAGGAGAGAACAGAGTGAAACCTAAAAATAAAAACTGCTACTGTAAACGAACGCTTCACCTAGAGAAAACAATTTGGTGAGTCTAGAGGGATTTGTGTGCTTGTCATTACCACCAAGTATCATCAAGAATGGGTGAAAAAATATTTCCTGGTATTTCAGAAACACGTAATTTCTTGGACGCTTGGCAACCCCTTTCAATGAAAGTGCTTATCTGCAGTCTCTGCTTAGGGCTACTTGAAGAGGAAACAAATCATAGAGACAAAACAGAGAACTACTTTTTTTGTCAAGTTGCAAACAGCTACTACAAACCATGTTGGATTTAGAGTTCCACATTCATCTATCTATATAGCAGAGAATAGAGGGAAACCTAAAAATATAAATTGCTACTGTAAACGAACACTTCAAACTAGAAGAAAAAATTTGGTGAGTATTGTGGGATTTGTCTACCGATCATTACCACCAAGTATCATCAAGATTGGGTGAAAAAATATTTGCTGGTATTTCAGAAACTCATTATTTCTTAGAAGCTTGGCAACCCCTCTCAATGAAAGTGCTTTTCCACATTGTGGGCCTAGGGCTACTTGAAGAGGATACAAACCATAGAGACAAAACTGAGAACTACTTTATTTTGTCAAGTTTTAGAGAGCTACTACAATCCATGTTGGATTCAGAGTTCCAAATTCATCTATCTATATAGGAGAGAACAGAGTGAAACCTAAAAATAAAAACTGCTACTGTAAACGAACGCTTCACCTAGAAGAAAACAATTTGGTGAGTCAAGAGGGATTTGTGTGCTTGTCATTACCACCAAGTATCATCAAGAATGGGTGAAAAAATATTTGCTGGTATTTAGAAAACTCGTAATTTCTTAGAAGCTTGGCAACCCCTTTCAATGAAAGTGCTTTTCCACAGTCTCTGCTTAGGGCTACTTAAAGAGGAAACAAACCATATAGACAAAACTGAGAACTACTATTTTTTGTCAAGTTTCAAGGAGCTACTACAAACCATGTTGGATTTAGAGTTCCAAATTCATCTATCTAGATAGGAGAGAACAGAGGGAAACGTAAATATAAAAACTGCTACTGTAGACGAACGCTTCAACCTAGAAGAACAAAATTTGGTGAGCCAAGTTGGATTTGTGTACTTGTCATTACCACCACGTATCATCAAGATTGAGTGAAAAAATATTTCCTGGTATTTCAGAAACACGTAATTTCTTGGACGCTTGGCAACCCCTTTCAATGAAAGTGCTTATCTACAGTCTCTGCTTAGGGCTACTTGAAGAGGAAACAAATCATAGAGACAAAACAGAGAACTACTTTTTTTGTCAAGTTGCAAACAGCTACTACAAACCATGTTGGATTTAGAGTTCCACATTCATCTATCTATATAGCAGAGAATAGAGGGAAACCTAAAAATATAAACTGCTACGGTAAACGAACGCTTCAAACTAGAAGAAAAAATTTGGTGAGTATTTTGGGATTTGTCTACCGATCATTACCACCAAGTATCATCAAGATTGGGTGAAAAAATATTTGCTGGTATTTCGGAAACTCATTTTTTCTTGGAAACTTGGCAACCGCTGTCCGTGAATATGCTTTTCCACAGTTTATGCTTAGGGCTACTTGAAGAGGAAACAAACCATAGAGACAAAACTGAGAACTACTTTTTCTTTGTCAAGTTTCAAAGAGCTACTGCAAACCATGTTGGATTCAGAGTTCCAAATTCATCTATCTTTATAGGAGAGAACAGAGGGAAACCTAAATATTAAAACTGCTAACCTAGATGAACGCTTCAACCTAGAAGAAAATATTTGGTGAGCCAAGTGGGATTTGTGTACTGATCATAACCTCCAAGTGTCATCAAGATTGGGTGAAAAAATATTTGCTGGGTATTTTGGAAAATCGTTATTTCTTAGAACCTTGGCAACCCCTCTCAGTGAACGTGCTTTTCCTCAGTCTGTGCCTAGGGTTACTTGAAGAGGAAACACGCATAGAGAGAAAACTGAGAACTCCTTTATTTTTTCAAGTTTCAAAGAGCTACTACAAACCATGTTGGATTTAGAGTTCCAAATTCATCTATTTATATAGGAGAGAACAGAGTGAAAGCTACATATTAAAACTGCTACTGGACACGAACACTTCAACATAGAAGAACACAAATTTGTGAGCCAAGTGGGATTTGTGTACTGCTCATTACCACCAAGTATCATCAAGATCGGGTGAAAAAATATTTGCTGGTATTTTGGAAACTCGTTATTTCTTAGAAGCTTGGCAACCCGTCTCAATGAAAGTGCTTTTCTACAGTCTGTGCCTAGGGCTACTTGAAGAGGAAACAAACCACAGAGAAAAATCTGGGAACTACTTCATTTTGTCAAGTTTCAATGAGCTACTACAAACCATGTTGGATTTAGAGTTCCAAATTCATCTATCTATATAGGAGAGAACAGAGTGAGACCTAAATATAAACACTGCCACTGTAGACGAACGCTTCAACCTAGAAGAACAAAATTTGGTGAGCCAACTGGGATTTGTGTACTTGTCATTACCACCACGTATCATCAAGAATGGGTGAAAAAATATTTGCTGGTATTTCAGAAACTCGTTAATTCTCAGAAGCTTGGCAACCCATCTCAATGAAAGTGCTTTTCCACAGTGTGTGCCTAGGGCTACGTGAAGAGGAAACAAACCATAGAGACAAAAGTGAAAACTCCTTTATTTTCTCAAGTTTCAGAGAGCTACTACAAATCATGTTGGATTCAGAGTTCCAAATTTATCTATCTATATAGGAGAGAACAGAGAGAAACCTAAAAATAAAAACTGCTACTGTAAATGAACGCTTCAACCTAGAAGAACACAATTTGGTGAGCCAAGAGGGATTTGTGTGCTTGTCATTACCACCACGTATCATCAAGAATGGGTGAAAAAATATTTGCTGGTATTTTGGAAACTCGTAATTTCTTGGAAGCTTGGCAACCACTTTCAATGAAAGTGCTTTTCCACAGTCTCTGCTTAGGGCTACTTGAAGAGGAAACAAACCATAGAGACAAAACTGAGAACTACTATTTTTTGTCAAGTTTCAATGAGCTACTACAAACCATGTTGGATTTAGAGTTCCAAATTCATCTATCTATATAAGAGAGAACAGAGTGAAACCTACATATAAAAACTGCTACTGTAGACGAACGCTTCAACCTAGAAGAACAAAATTTGGTTAGTCAAGTGGGATTTGTGTACTGATCATTACCACCAAGTGTCATCAAGATTGGGTGAAAAAATATTTGCTGGTATTTCGGAAACTCGTTATTTTTTAGAAGCTTGGCAACCCCTCTCAATGAAAGTGCTTTTCCACAGTCTTTGCCTAATGCTACTTGAAGAGGAAACAAACCATAGAGACAAAACTGAGAACACTTTTATTTTGTTAAGTTTCAAAGAGCTACCAGAAACCATGTTGGATTTAGAGTTCCAAATTCATCTATCTATATAGGAGAGAACAGGCTGAAACCTAAATATAAAAACTGCTACTGTAGACGAACGCTTCAACCTAGAAGAACAAAATTTGGTGAGCCAAGTGGGATTTGTGTACTTGTCATTACCGCCACGTATCATCAAGATTGAGTGAAAAAATATTTCCTGGTATTTCAGAAACTCGTAATTTCTTGGACGCTTGGCAACCCCTTTCAATGAAAGTGCTTATCTACAGTCTCTGCTTAGGGCTACTTGAAGAGGGAAACAAATCATAGAGACAAAACAGAGAACTACTTTTTTTGTCAAGTTGCAAACAGCTACTACAAACCATGTTGGTTTTAGAGTTCCACATTCATCTATCTATATAGGAGAGAATAGAGGGAAACCTAAAAATATAAACTGCTACTGTAAACGAACGCTTCAAACTAGAAGAAAAAATTTGGTGAGTCTTGTGGGATTTGTCTACCGATCATTACCACCAAGTATCATCAAGATTGGGTGAAAAAATATTTTGCTGGTATTTCGGAAACTCATAATTTCTTGGAAACTTGGCAACTCCTTTCCATGAATGTGCTTTTCCACAGTTTATGCTTAGGGCTACTTGAAGAATAAACAAACCATAGAGACAAAACTAAGAACTACTTTTTCTTTGTCAAGTTTCAAAGAGTTACTGCAAACCATGTTGGATATAGAGTTCCAAATTCATCTATCTTTATAGGAGAGAACAGAGGGAAACCTAAATATTAAAACTGCTACTCTAATGAACGCTTCAACCTAGAAGAAGAATATTTGGTGAGCCAAGTGGGATTTGTGTACTGATCATTACCTCCAAGTGTCCATCAAGATTGGGGTGAAAAAAATATTTGCTGGTATTTCGGAAACTCGTTATTTCTTAGAACCTTGGCAACCCCTCTCAATGAACGTGCTTTTCCACAGTCTGTGCCTAGGGTTACTTGAAGAGGAAACAAAGCATAGAGACAAAACTGAGAACTCCTTCATTTTGTCAAGTTTCAAAGAGCTACTACAACCATGTTGGATTTTAGAGTTCCAAATTCATCTATTTATATAGGAGAGAACAGAGTGAAAGCTACATATTAAAACTGCTACTGGACACGAACACTTCAACCTAGAAGAACACAATTTGGTGAGCCAAGTGGGATTTGTGTGCTGCTCATTACCACCAAGTATCATCAAGATTGGGTGAAAAAATGTTTGCTTTTTTTTTGGAAACTCGTTATTTCTTAGAAGCTTGGCAACCCGTCTCAATGAAAGTGCTTTTCCACAGACTGTGACTAGGGCTACTTGAAGAGGAAACAAACCACTGAGACAAATCTGGGAACTACTTCATTCTGTCAAGATTCAATGAGCTTCTACAAACCATGTTGGATTTAGAGTTCCAAATTCATCTATCTATATAGGAGAGAACAGGCTGAAACCTAAATATAAAAACTGCTACTGTAGACGAACGCTTCAAACTAGAAGAACAAAATTTGGTGAGCCAACTGGGATTTGTGTACTTGTCATTACCACCACGTATCATCAAGATTGAGTGAAAAAATATTTCCTGGTATTTCAGAAACTCGTAATTTCTTGGACGCTTGGCAACCCCTTTCAATGAAAGTGCTTATCTACAGTATCTGCTTAGGGCTACTTGAAGAGGAAACAAATCATAGAGACAAAACAGAGAACTACTTTTTTTGTCAAGTTGCAAACAGCTACTACAAACCATGTTGGATTAGAGTTCGAAATTCATCTATCTATATAGGAGAGAATAGAGGGAAACCTAAAAATATAAACTGCTACTGTAAACGAACGCTTCAAACTGGAAGAAAAAATTTGGTGAGTCTTGTGGGATTTGTCTAACGATCATTACCACCAAGTATCATCAAGATTGGGTGAAAAAATATTTGCTGGTATTTCAGAAACTCAGTATTTCTTAGAAGCTTGGCAACCCCTCTCAATGAAAGTGCTTTTCCACATTGTTTGCCAAGGGCTAATTGAAGAGGAAACAAACCATAGAGACAAAACTGAGAACTACTTTATTTTGTCAAGTTTCAGAGAGCTACTACAAACCATGTTGGATTCAGAGTTCCAATTCATCTATCTATATAGGAGAGAACAGAGTGAAACCTAAAAATAAAAACTGCTACTGTAAACGAACGCTTCACCTAGAAGAAAACAATTTGGTGAGCCAAGAGGGATTTGTGTGCTTGTCATTACCACCAAGTATCATCAAAATGGGTGAAAAAATATTTGCTGGTATTTCGGAAAACTCGTTATTTCTTAGAAGCTTGGCAAACCTCTCAATGAAAGTGCTTTTCCACAGTCTGTGCCTAGGGCTACTTGAAGACGAAACAAACCATAGAGACAAAACTGAGAACTCCTTCATTTTGTCAAGTTTCAAGGAGCTACTACAAACCATGTTGGATTTAGAGTTCCAAATTCATCTATCTATATAGGATAGAACAGAGGGAACCTAAAAATATAAACTAGAAATGTAAATGAACGCTTCAATCTAGAAGAACAAAATTTGGTGAGTGAAGAGGGATTTGTGTACTGATCATTACCACCACGTATCATCAAGATTGGGTGAAAAAATATTTTCTGGTATTTCGGAACCTCCTTATTTCTTGGAAGCTTGGCAACAACTTTCAATGAAAGTGCTTTTCAACAGTCTGTGCTTAGGGCTACTTGAAGAGGAAACAACCCATAGAGACAAAACTGAGAACTCCTTTATTTTGTCAAGTTTCAAAGAGCTACTACAAACCATGTTGTATTTAGAGTTCCAAATTCATCTATCTATATAATAAAGAAAAAAGTGAAACTTCAAAATAAAAACTGCTACTGTAAACGAACGCTTCAACCTAGAAGAACAAAATTTGGTGAGCCAAGTGGGATTTTTGTACCGATCATTACCAAAAAGTATCATCAAGGTTGGGTGAAAAAATATTTGCTGATATTTCGAAACTGGTAATTTCTTGGAAGCTTGGCAACCCCTTTCCATGAAAGTGCTTTTCCACAGTCTGGACCTAGGGCTACTTGAAGAGGAAACAAACCATAGAGCCAAAACTAAGAACTACTTTATTTTGTCAAGTTTCAACGAGCTACTACAACCATATTGGATTTAGAGTTCCAAATTCATCTATCTATATAAGAGTGAACAGAGTGAAACCTACATATAAAAAACTGCTACTGTAGACGAACGCTTAAACCTAGAAGAACAAAATTTGGTTAGCCAAGTGGGATTTGTGTACTGATCATTACCACCAAGTGTCATCAAGATTGGGTGAAAAAATATTTGCTGGTATTTCGGAACTTGTTATTTTTTCGAAGCTTGGCAACCCCTCTCAATGAAAGTGCTTTCCACAGTCTGTGCCTAGGGCTACTTGAAGAGGAAACAAACCATAGAGACAAAACTGAGAACACTTTTATTTTGTTAAGTTTCAAAGAGCTACCAGAAACCATGTTGGATTTAGAGTTCCAAATTCATCTATCTTTATAGGAGAGAACAGGCTGAAACCTAAATATAAAAACTGCTACTGTACACGAACGCTTCAATCTAGAAGAACAAAATTTGGTGAGCCAAGTGGGATTTGTGTTCTTGTCATTACCACCACGGATCATCAAGATTGAGTGAAAAAATATTTCCTGGTATTTCAGAAACTCGTAATTTCTTGGACGCTTGGCAACCCCTTTCAATGAAAGTGCTTATCTACAGTATCTGCTTAGGGCTACTTGAAGAGGAAACAAATCATAGAGACAAAACAGAGAACTACTTTTTTTGTCAAGTTGCAAACAGCTACTACAAACCATGTTGGATTAGAGTTCGAAATTCATCTATCTATATAGGAGAGAATAGAGGGAAACCTAAAAATATAAACTGCTACTGTAAACGAACGCTTCAAACTGGAAAGAAAAATTTGCTGAGTCTTGTGGGATTTGTCTAACGATCATTACCACCAAGTATCATCAAGATTGGGTGAAAAAAATATTTGCTGGTATTTTCAGAATCCCATTATTTCTTAGAAGCTTGGCAACCCCTCTCAATGAAAGTGCTTTTCCACATTGTGTGCCAAGGGCTACTTGAAGAGGAAACAAACCATAGAGACAAAACTGAGAACTACTTTATTTTGTCAAGTTTCAGAGAGCTACTACAAACCATGTTGGATTCAGAGTTCCAAATTCATCTATCTATATAGGAGAGAACAGAGTGAAACCTAAAAATAAAAACTGCTACTGTATGCGAACGCTTCAAACTAGAAGAACAAAATTTTGTGAGCCAAGTGGGATTTGAAGAGATCATTACCACCAAGTATCATCAAGATTAGGTGAAAAAATATTTGCTGGTATTTAGGAAACTCGTAATTTCTTAAAAGCTTGGCAACCCCTTTCAATGAAAGTGCTTTTCCACAGTCTCTGCTTAGTGCTACTTGAAGAGGAAACAAACCATAGAGACAAAACTGAGAATTCCTTTTCTTTTTGTCACGTTTCAAAAAGCTACTACAAACCATGTTGGATTTAGAGTTCCAAATTCATCTATCGATATAGGAGAGAACAGTGGGAAACCTAAACATAAAAACTGCTACTGTAGACGAACGCTTCAACCTAGAAGAACAAAATTTGGTGAGCCAAGTGGGATTTGTGTACTGATCATTACCACCAAGTAACATCAAGATTGGGTGAAAAAATATATTCTAATATTTCGGAAACTCGTTATTTCTTGGAAGCTTGGCAACCCATTTCAATGAAATTGCTTTTCCACAGTTTGTGCCTAGAGCTACTTAAAGAGGAAACAAACCATAGAGACAAAACTGAGAACTCCTTTATTTTGTCAAGTTTCAATGATCTACTATACACCATGTTGGATTGAGAGTTCCAAATTCATCTATCTATATAAGAGAGACCAGAGTGAAACCTACATATAAAACCTGCTACTGTAGACGACCCCTTCAACCTAGAATAACACAATTTGGTGAGCCAAGTGGGATTTCTGTACTGATCATTACCAAAAACGTATCATCAAGATTGGGTGAAAAAATATTTGCTGGTATTTCGGAAACTCGTAATTTCTTCTAAGCTTGGCAACCCCTTTCAATGAAAGTGCTTTTACACAGTCTCTGCTTAGGGCTACTTGAAGAGGAAACGAACCATAGAGACAAAACTGAGAACTACTTTTTTTTTGTCAAGTTTCAAGGAGCTACTACAAACCATGTTGGATTTAGAGTTCCAAATTCATCTATCTATATAGGAGAGAACAGATGGAAACTTAAACATAAAAACTGCTATTGTAGATGAAAGCTTCAGCCTAGAAGAACAAAATTTGGTGAGCCAAGTGGGATTTGTGTACTGATCATTACCACCAAGTATCATCAAGATTGTGCGAAAAAATATTTAATGGTATTTCGGAAACTCGTTATTTTTTAGAAGCTTGGCAACCCCTCTCAATGAAAGTGCTTTTCCACAGTCTGTGCTTAGGGCTACATGAAGAGGAAACAAACCATAGAGACAAAGCTGAGAACTCCTTTATTTTGTCAAGTTTCAAAGACCTACTACAAACCATGTTGGATTTAGAGTTCCAAATTCATCTATCTATATAGGAGACATCAAAGTGAATCCTAAAATTAAAAACTGCTACTGAAAACGAACGCTTCAACCTAGAAGAACAAAATTTGGTGAGCCAAGTGGGATTTGTGTACTTGTCATTACCACCACGTATCATGAAGATTTTGTGAAAAAATTTTGCTGGTTTTTCAGAAACTCGTAATTTCTTGGAAGCTTGGCAACTCTTTTCAATGAAAGTGCTTTTCCACAGCCTCTGCTTAGGGCTAATTGAAGAAGAAACAAATCATAGAGACAAAACTGAGAACTAATTTGTTTTGTCAAGTTTCAAAGAGCTACTACAAAACATGTTGGATTTAGAGTTCCAAATTCATCTATCTATATAGGAGAGAACAGAGTGAAACCTAAATATAAAAACTGCTAATGTAGACCATCGCTTAAACCTAGACGAACAAAATTTGGTGAGCCAAGTGGGATTAGTGTACTTGTCATTACCACGATTGATGATTAATTGGGTGAAAAAATATTTCCTTGTATTTCGGTAACTCGTAATTTTTTGGAAGCTTGGCAACCACTTTCAATGAAAGTGCTTTTCCACAGTATCCTCTTAGGGCTACTTGAAAAGGAAAAAACATAGAGACAACACTGAGAACTACTATTTTTTGTCTCATTTCAAAAAGCTAATACAAACCATGTTGGATTCAGAGTTCCAAATTCATCTATCTATATAGGAGAGAACAGAGGGAAACCTACATATAAAAACTGCTACTGTAGACGAACGCTTCAACTTAGAAGAAGAAAATTGGTGAACCAAGTGGGATTTGTGTACTGATCACTACCACCAAGTATCATCAAGATTGGGTGAAAAAATATTTGCTGGTATTTCGGAAACTCTTTATTTCTTAGAAGCTTGGCATCCCCTCTCAATGAAAGAGCTTTTCCACATTCTGAGCCTAGGGCTACTTGAAGAAAAAACGAACCATAGATACAAAACTGAGAACTACATTATGTTGTCAAGTTTCAAAGAGCTAATACAAACCATGTTGTATTTAGTGTTCCAAATTCATCTATCTATATAGGAGAGAACAGAGGGAAACCTAAAAATGTAAACTACTACTGTAAACGAACGCTTCAACATACAAGAACAAAATTTGGTGAGCCAAGTGGCATTTGTGTACTGATCCTTGCAACCACGGATCATCAAGATTGGGTGAAAAAATATTTGCTGGTATTTCGGAAACTTTTTATTTCTTAGAAACTTGGCATCCTCTCTCAAGGAAAGTGCTTTTCCACATTATGTTCCTAGGGCTACTTGAAGAGGAAACAAACCATAGAGACAAAACTAGAACTCCTTTAATTTGTCAAGTTTCAAAGAGCTACTACAAACCATGTTGGATTTAGAGTTCAAAATTCATCTATCTATATAGGAGAGAACAGAGGGAAACCTAAATATAAAAACTGCCTCTGTAGACGAACGCTTCAACCTAGAAGAACATAATTTGGTGAGCCAAGTGGGATTTGTGTACTGATAATTACCACCACGTATCATCAAGATTGGGTGAAAAAATATTTGCTTGTATTTCAAAAACTCGTAATTTCTTAGAAGCTTGGCAACTATCTTAATGAAAGTGCTTTTCCACAATCTGTTCCTAGGGCTACTTGAAGAGGAAACAAACCATAGAGACAAAACTGAGAACTCCTTTATTTTGTCAAGTGTCAAAGAGCTACTACAAACCAAGTTTGTTTTAGAGTTCCAAATTCATCTATGTAAATTAGAGAGAACAGAGGGAAACCTAAATATTAAATCTGCTACTGTAGACGAACGCTTCAACCTAGAAGAACAAAATTTGGTGAGCCAGTGGGATTTGTGTACTGATCATTACCACCATGTATCATCAAGACTGGGTGACAAAATATTTGCTGGTATTACGGACACTCATTATTTCTTAGAAGCTTGGCAACCCCTCTCAATGAAAGTGGTTTTCCACAGTCTCTGCTTAGGGCTACTTGAAGAAAACAAACCATAGAGACAAAACTGAGAACTCCTTTATTTTGTCAAGTTTCAAAGACCTACTACAAACCATGTTGGATTTAGAGTTCCAAATTCATCTATCTATATAGGAGAGATCAAAGTGAATCCTAAAAATAAAAACTGCTACTGTAAACGAACGCTTCAACCTAGAAGAACAAAATTTGGTGAGCCAAGTGGGGTTTGTGTACTGATAATTACCACCACGTATCATCAAGATTGGGTGAAAAAATATTTGCTGGTATTTCGGAAACTCGTAATTTCTTAGAAGCTTGGCAACCCCTCTCAATGAAAGTGCTTTTCCACAGTCTGTGCCTAGGGCTACTTGAAGAGGAAACAAACCAGAGAAACAAAACTGAAAACTCCTTTATTTTGTCAAGTTTCAAAGAGCTACTACAAACCATGTTGGATTTAGAGTTCAAAATTCATCTATCTAAATAGGAGAGAACAGAGGGAAACCTAAATATAAAAACTGCCTCTGTAGACGAACGCTTCAACCTAGAAGAACATAATTTGGTGAGCCAAGTGGTATTTGTGTACTGATCATTACCACCAAGTATCATCAAGATTGGGTGAAAAAATATTTGCTGGGATTTCGGAAACTGGTTATTTCTTAGAAGCTTGGCAACCACTCTCAATGAATGTGCTTTGTCACAGTCTGTGCTTAGGGCTACTTGAAGAGGAAACAAAACATCGAGAGAAATCTGAGAACTCCTTTATTTTGTCAAGTTTCAAAGAGCTACTACAAACGATGTTGGATTTAGAGTTCCAAAATCATCTATCTAAATAGGAGAGAACAGAGTGAAACGTAAATATAAAAACTGCTACTGTACACGAACGCTTCAACCTAGAAGAACACAATTCGGTGAGCCAATTGGGATTTGTGTAATGTTAATTACCACCAGGTATCATCAAGATTGGGTGTAAAAATATTTGCTGGTGTTTTGGAAACTCGTAATTTCTTAGAAGCTTTGCAACCCCTCTCAATGAAAGTGCTTTTTCACACTCTGTGCCTAGGGCTACTTTAAGAGGAAACAAACCATAGAGACAAAACTGAGAACTCCTTTATTTTGTCAAGTGTCAAAGAGCTACTACAAACCATGTTGGATTTAGAGTTCCAAATTCATCTATCTGAATAGGAGAGAACAGAGGGAAACCTAAATATAAAAAATGCTACTGTAGACGAACGCTTCAACCTAGAAGAACAAACTCTGGTTAGCCAAGTGGGATTTGTGTACTGATCATTACCACCATGTATCATCAAGATTGGGTGAAAAAATATTTGCTGGTATTTCGGAAACTCGTTATTTCTTTGAAGCTTGGCAACCCCTCTCAATGAAAGTTATTTTCCACACTCTGTGCCTAGGGCTACTTGGAGAAGAAACAAACCATAGAGACAAAACTGAGAACTCCTTTATTTTGTCCAGTTTCAAAGAGCTACTACAAACCATGTTGGATTTAGAGTTCCAAATTCATCTACCTAAAAAGGAGAGAACAGAGAGAAACCTAAATATAAAAACTGCTACTGTAGACGAAGGCTTCAACCTAGAAGAAGACAATTTGGTGAGCCAAGTGGGATATGTGTACTGATAATTACCACCACGTATCATCAAGATTGGGTGAAAAAATATTTGCTGTTATTTCAGAAACTCGTAATTTCTTAGAAGCTTGGCAACCCCTCACAATGAAAGTGCTTTTCCACAGTCTCTGCTTAGGGCTACTTAAAGAGGAAACAAATCATAGAGACAAAACTGAGAACTACGATGTGGTCAAGTTTCAAAGAGCTACTACAAACCATGTTGGATTACAGTTCCAAATTCATCTATCTATATAGGAGAGAACAGAGGGAAACCTAAATATTAAAACTACCACTGTAGACGAACGCTTCAAACTAGAAGAAACAAGTTTGGTGAGCCAAGTGGGATTTGTGTACTGATCATTACCAAAACGTATCATCAAGACTGGGTGAATAAATATTTGCTGGTATTTCAAAAACTCGTAATTTCTTAGAAGTTTGGCAACTATCTTAATGAAAGTGCTTTTCCACAATCTGTTCCTAGGGCTACTTGAAGAGGAAACAAACCATAGAGACAAAACTGAGAACTCCTTTATTTTGTCAAGTGTCAAAGAGCTACTACAAACCACGTTGGATTTAGAGTTCCAAATTCATCTATCTATATAGGAGAGAACAGAGGGGAACCTAAATATTAAAACTGCCACTGTAGACGAACGCTTCAAAGTAGAAGAAAAAAGTTTGGTGACCCAAGTGGGATTTGTGTACTGATCATTACCAAAACGTATCATCAAGATTGGGTGAAAAATATTTGCTGGTGTTTCAGAAACTCGTTATTTCTTAGAAGCTTGGCAACCCCTCTCAATATAAGTGCTTTTCCACAATCTGTGCCTAGGGCTACTTGAAGAGGAAACAAACCATAGAGACAAAACTGAGAACTACTTTATTTTGTCAAGTGTCAAAGAGCTACTACAAACCATGTTGGATTTAGAGTTCCAAATTCATCTATGTAAATTAGAGAGAACAGAGGGAATCCTAAATATTAAAACTGCTACTGTAGACGAAGGCTTCAACCTAGAAAACAAAATTTGGTGAGCCAAGTGGGAATTGTATACTGATCATTACCACCATGTATCATCAAGATTGGGTGAAAAAATATTTGCTGGTATTTCGGAAACTCGTTATTTCTTAGAAGATTGGCAACCCCTCTCAATGAAAGTGGTTTTCCACAGACTCTGCTTAGGGCTACTTGAAGAGGAAAAAAATCATAGAGACAAAACTGAGAACTACTTTTTTTGGTGAACTTTCAAAGAGCTACTACAAACCATGTTGGATTTAGAGTTCCAACTTCATCTATGTATATAGGAGAGAACAGAGGGAAACCTAATTATACAAACTGCTACTGTGACGAACGCTGCAACCTAGAAGAACAAAATTTGGTGAGCCAAGTGGGATTTGTGTACTGATCATTACCACCACGTATCATCAAGATTGGGTGAAAAAATATTTGCTGGTGTTTCGGAAACTCGTTATTTCTTAGAAGCTTGGCAACCATCTCAATGAAAGTGCTTTTCCACAATCTGTGCCTAGGGCTACTTGAAGAGGAAACAAACCATAGAGACAAAACTGAGAACTCCTTTATTTTGTCAAGTGTCAAAGAGCTACTACCAACAACGTTGGATTTAGAGTTCCAAATTCATCTATCTATATAGGAGAGAACAGAGGGAAACCTAAATATTAAAACTGCCACTGTAGACGAACGCTTCAAACTAGAAGAAAAAAGTTTGGTGAGCCAAGTGGGATTTGTGTACTGATAATTACCAAAACGTATCATCAAGATAGGGTGAAAAAATATTTGCTGGTGTTTCGGAAACTCGTTATTTCATAGAAGCTTGGCAAACCCTCTCAATATAAGTGCTTTTCCACAATCTGTGCCTATGGCTACTTGAAGAGGAAACAAACCATAGAGACAAAACTGAGATCTACTTTATTTTGTCAAGTGTCAAAGAGCTACTACAAAACATGTTGGATTTGGAGTTCTAAATTCATCTATGTAAATTAGAGAGAACAGAGGGAAACCTAAATATTAAAACTGCTACTGTAGAGGAACGCTTCAACCTAGAAAACAAAAATTGGTGAGCCAAGTGGGATTTGTGTACTGATCATTACCACCACGTATCATCATGATTGGGTGTAAAAATATTTGCTGGTGTTTCGGAAACTCGTAATTTCTTAGAAGCTTGGCAACACCTCTCAATGAAAGTGCTTTTTCACAGCCTGTGCCTAGGGCTACTTGAAGAGGAAACACACCATAGAAACAAAACTGAGAAATCCTTTATTTTGTCAAGTTTCTAAGAGCTACTACAAACCATGTTGGAATAAGAGTTCCAAATTCATCGATCTAAATAGGAGATAACAGAGGGAAACCTAAATATAAAAACTGCCTCCGTAGACGAACGCTTCAACTTAGAAGAACATAATTTGGTGAGCCAAGTGGATTTGTGTACTGATAATTAAAACCCCACATCATCAAGATTGGGTGAAAAAATATTTGCTGGTATTTCGGAAACTCGTAATTTCTTAGAAGCTTGGCAACCCCTCTCAATGAAAGTGCTTTTCCACAATCTGTGCCTAGGGCTACTTGAGCAGGAAACAAACCATAGAGACAAAACTGAGAACTCCTTTATTTTTCAAGTGTCAAAGAGCTACTACAAACCATGTTGGATTTAGAGTTCCAAATTCATCTATCTAAATAGGAGAGAACAGAGGGAAACCTAAATATAAAAAATGCTACTGTAGACGAACGCTTCAACCTAGAAGAACACAATTTGGTGAGGCAAGTGGGATTTGTGTAATGTTAATTACCACCAGGTATCATCAAGATTGGGTGTAAAAATATTTGCTGGTGTTTCGGAAACTCGTAATTTCTTAGAAGCTTTGCAACCCTTCTCAATGAAAGTGCATTTTCACACTCTGTGCCTAGAGCTACTTGAAGAGGAAACACACCATAGAGACAAAACTGAGAACTCCTTTATTTTGTCAAGTGTCAAAGAGCTACTACAAACCATGTTTTATTTAGAGTTCCAAATTCATCTATCTAAATCGGAGAGAACAGAGGGAAACATAAATATAAACACTACTACTCTAGACGAATGCTACAACCTAGAAGAACAAAATTTGGTGAGCCAAGTGGGATTTTTGTACTGATCATTACCACCACGTATCATCAAGATTGGGTGAAAAAATATTTGCTGGTATTTCGGAAACTTGTAATTTCTTAGTAGATTGGCAACATCTCTCAATGAAAGCGCTTTTCCACAGTGTGTCCCTAGGACTACTTGAAGAGAAAAGAAACCATACAGACAAAACTGAGAAATCTTTTATTTGTTAAGTTTCAAAGAGCTACTACAAACCATGTTGGATTTAGAGTTCCAAATTCATCTATCTATATAGGAGAGAACAGAGGGAAACCTAAATATAAAAACTGCTACTGTAGACGAACGCTTCAACCTAGAAGAAAAATATTTGGTGAGCCAAGTGGGATTTGTGTACTGATCATTACCACCAAGTGTCATCAAGATTGGGTGAAAAAGTGTTTGCTGGTATTTTGGAAACTGGTTACTTCTTAGAAGCCTGGCAACCCCTCTCAATGAAAGTGCTTTTCCATAGTCTCTGCTTAGGGCTACTTGAAGAGGAAACAAATCATAGTGACAAAACTGAGAACTACTTTTTTTGGTCAAGTTTCAAAGAGCTACTACTAACCATGTTGGATTAAGAGTTCCAAATTCATCTATCTATATAGGAGAGAACAGAGGGAATCCTAAATATAAATACTGCTACTGTAGACGATCGCTTCATCCTAGTAGAATAAAATTTGGTGAGCCAAGTGGGATTTGTGTACTTTTCATTACCACCACGTATCATTAAGATTGGGTGAAAAAATATTTGCTGGTATTTCGGAAACTCGTAATTTCTTGGAAGCTTGGCAATCCCTTTATATGAAAGTGCTTTCCATAGTCTCAGCTTAGGGGTACTTGAAGAGGAAACAAACGACAGAGTCAAAACTGAGAACTACTTTTTTTGTCAAGTTTCAAAGAGCTACTACAAACCATGTTGGATTTAGAGTTCCAAATTCATCTATCTATATAGGAGAGAACAGAGAGAAATAAATATAAAAATTCCCTCTGTAGACGAACGCTTCAACCTAGAAGAATGCAATTTGGTGAGCCATGTGGGATTTGTGTACTG
>NW_027511749.1:0-21887 GCF_048772815.1 Callospermophilus lateralis | reverse complement strand
CAATTTTCACTCTTCTAGGTTCAAGCGTTCCTTTCCAGTAACACTTTGAATTTTTAGGTTTCACTCTGTTTTCCGTTATATAGATTAGATGTGTTTGAAACTCTAAATCAAACACGGTTTGTGCTAGCTCCTTGAAACTTGACAAAATGAAGTAGTTCTAAGTTCTATATCTATGGTTTGTTTCCTCTTGAAGTACCCCATGCAGAGACTGGCGGAAAACACTTTCGTTTGAAAGGGGTTGCCAAGCTTCCAAAAAACTACTAGTTTGCTGAAATCTCAGCAAACATTTTTTCACCAAATCTTGATGATACTTGGTGGTAATGATCAGTTCACTAATCCTACTTGGCTGCCCAACTTTCACTCTTCTAGGTTCAAGCGTTCGTTTCCAGTAACAGTTTGAATTTTTAGGTTTCACTCTGTTTTCTGCTATATAGATAGATGTGTTTGAAACTCTAAATCAAACACGGTTTGTGCTAGCTCCGTGAAACTTGACAAAATGAAGTAGTTCTAAGTTCTATCTCTATGGTTTGTTTCCTCTTGAAGTACCCCATGCAAAGACTGGCGAAGAACACTTTCGTTTGAAAGTTGTTGCTAAGCTTCCAAAAAACTACTAGTTTGCTGAAATCTAAGCAAACATTTTTTCACCAAATCTTGATGATACTTGGTGGTAATGATCAGTTCACTAATCCCACTTGGCTGCCCAAATTTTATTCTTCTAGGTTGAAGCTTTCGTTTCCAGTAACAGTTTGAATTTTTAGGTTTCACTCTGTTTTCTCCTACATAGATAGCTGTGTTTGGAATTCTAAATCAAACACGGTTTGTGCTAGCTCCTTGAAACTTGACCAAATGAAGTAGTTCTAAGTTCTATCTCTATGGTTTGTTTCCTCTTGAAGAACCCCATGCAGAGACTGGCGAAAAACACTTTCGTTTGAAAGGGGTTGCCAAGCTTCCAAAAAACTACTAGTTTGCTGAAATCTCAGCAAACATTTTTTCACCAAATCTTGATGATACTTGGTGGTAATGATGAGTTCACTAAGCCCACTTGGCTGCCCAATTTTCACTCTTCTAGGTTCAAGCGTTCGTTTCCAGTAACACTTTGAATTTTTAGGTTTCACTCTGTTTTCTGTTATATAGATTGATGTGTTTGAAACTCTAAATCAAACACGGTTTGTGCTAGCTCCTTGAAACTTGACAAAATGAAGTAGTTCTAAGTTCTATCTCTATGGTTTGTTTCCTCTTGAAGTACCCCATGCAGAGACTGGCGAAAAACACTTTCGTTTGAAAGGGGTTGCCAAGCTTCCAAAAAACTACTAGTTTGCTGAAATCTCAGCAAACATTTTTTCACCAAATCTTGATGATACTTGGTGGTAATGATCAGTTCACTAATCCCACTTGGCTGCCCAACTTTCACTCTTCTAGGTTCAAGCGTTCGTTTCCAGTAACAGTTTGAATTTTTAGGTTTCACTCTGTTTTCTGCTATATAGATAGATGTGTTTGAAACTCTAAATCAAACACGGTTTGTGCTAGCTCCGTGAAACTTGACAAAATGAAGTAGTTCTAAGTTCTATATCTATGGTTTGTTTCCTCTTGAAGTACCCCATGCAGAGACTGGCGAAGAACACTTTCGTTTGAAAGGGGTTGCCAAGCTTCCAAAAAACTACTAGTTTGCTGAAATCTAAGCAAACATTTTTTCACCAAATCTTGATGATACTTGGTGGTAATGATCAGTTAACTAATCCCACTTGGCTGCCCAAATTTTATTCTTCTAGGTTGAAGCTTTCGTTTCCAGTAACAGTTTGAATTTTTAGGTTTCACTCTGTTTTCTCCTACATAGATAGCTGTGTTTGGAATTCTAAATCAAACACGGTTTGTGCTAGCTCCTTGAAACTTGACCAAATGAAGTAGTTCTAAGTTCTATCTCTATGGTTTGTTTCCTCTTGAAGTACCCCATGCAGAGACTGGCGAAAAACACTTTCGTTTGAAAGGGGTTGCCAAGCTTCCAAAAAACTACTAGTTTGCTGAAATCTCAGCAAACATTTTTTCACCAAATCTTGATGATACTTGGTGGTAATGATGAGTTCACTAAGCCCACTTGGCTGCCCAATTTTCACTCTTCTAGTTTCAAGCGTTCGTTTCCAGTAACACTTTGAATTTTTAGGTTTCACTCTGTTTTCTGCTTTATAGATAGATGTGTTTGAAACTCTAAATAAAACACGGTTTGTGCTAGCTCCTTGAAACTTGACCAAATGAAGTAGTTCTAAGTTCTATCTCTATGGTTTGTTTCCTCTTGAAGTACCCCATGCAGAGACTGGCGAAAAACACTTTCGTTTGAAAGGGGTTGGCAAGCTTCCAAAAAACTACTAGTTTGCTGAAATCTCAGCAAACATTTTTTCACCAAAACTTGATGATACTTGGTGGTAATGATCAGTTCACTAAGCCCACTTGGCAGGGCAATTTTTACTGTTCTAGGTTCAAGCGTTCGTTTCCAGTAACACTTTGAAATTTTAGGTTTCACTCTGTTTTCTGCTATATAGATAGATGTCTTTGAAACTCTAAATCAAACACGGTTTGTGCTAGCTCCTTGAAACTTGACAAAATGAAGTAGTTGTTAGTTCTATCTCTATGGTTTTTTTCCTCTTGAGGTACCCCATGCAGAGACTGGCGAAAAACACTTTCGTTTGAAAGGGGTTGCCAAGCTTCCAAAAACTACTAGTTTGCTGAAATCTCAGCAAACATTTTTTCACCAAATCTTGATGATACTTGGTGGTAATGATGAGTTCACTAAGCCCACTTGGCTGCCCAATTTTCACTCTTCTAGGTTCAAGCGTTCGTTTCCAGTAACACTTTGAATTTTTAGGTTTCACTCTGTTTTCTGCTATATAGAAAGATGTCTTTGAAACTCTAAATCAAACACGGTTTGTGCTAGCTCCTTGAACTTGAGCAAATGAAGTAGTTCTAAGTTCTATCTCTATGGTTTGTTTCCTCTTGAAGTACCCCATGCAGAGACTGGCGAAGAACACTTTCGTTTGAAAGGGGTTGCCAAGCTTCCAAAAAACTACTCGTTTGCTGAAATCTCAGCAAATATTTTTTCACCAAATCTTGATGATACTTGGTGGTAATGATCAGTTCACTAAGCCCACTTGGCTGCCCAATATTCACTCTTCTAGGTTCAAGCGTTCGTTTCCAGTAACACTTTGAAATTTTAGGTTTCACTTTGTTTTCTGCTATATAGATAGATGTGTTTGAAACTCTAAATCAAACACGGTTTGTGCTAGCTCCCTGAAACTTGACAAAATGAAGTAGTTCTAAGTTCCATCTCTATGGTTTGTTTCCTCTTGAAGTACCCCATGCAGAGACTGGCGAAAAACACTTTCGTTTGAAAGGGGTTACCAAGCTTCCAAAAAACTACTAGTTTGCTTAAATCTCAGCAAACATTTTTTTCACCAAATCTTGATGATACTTGGTGGTAATGATCAGCTCACTAATCCCACTTGGCTGCCCAACTTTCACTCTTCTAGGTTCAAGCGTTCGTTTCCAGTAACAGTTTGAATTTTTAGGTTTCACTCTGTTTTCTGTTATATAGATAGATGTGTTTGAAACTCTAAATCAAACACGGTTTGTGCTAGCTCCGTGAAACTTGACCAAATGAAGTAGTTCTAAGTTCTATCTCTATGGTTTGTTTCCTCTTGAAGTACCCCATGCAGAGACTGGCGAAGAACACTTTCGTTTGAAAGGGTTGCCAAGCTTCCAAAAAACTACTAGTTTGCTGAAATCTCAGCAAACATTTTTTCACCAAATCTTGATGGTACTTGGTGGTAATGATCAGTTCACTAAGCCCACTTGGCTGCCCAATTTTCACTCTTCTAGGTTCATGCGTTCGTTTCCAGTAACACTTTGAATTTTTAGGTTTCACTCTGTTTTCTGCTATATAGATAGATGTGTTTGAAACTCTAAATCAAACACGGTTTGTGCTAGCTCCTTGAAACTTGACCAAATGAAGTAGTTCTAAGTTCTATCTCTATGGTTTGTTTCCTCTTGAAGTACCCCATGCAGAGACTGGCGAAAAACACTTTCGTTTGAAAGGGGTTGCCAAGCTTCCAAAAAACTACTAGTTTGCTGAAATCTCAGTAAACATTTTTTCACCAAATCTTGATGATACTTGGTGGTAATGATCAGTTCACTAAGCCCACTTGGCAGGGCAATTTTTACTGTTCTAGGTTCAAGCGTTCGTTTCCAGTAACACTTTGAAATTTTAGGTTTCACTCTGTTTTCTGCTATATAGATAGATGTGTTTGAAACTCTAAATCAAACACGGTTTGTGCTAGCTCCGTGAAACTTGACAAAATGAAGTAGTTCTAAGTTCTATATCTATGGTTTGTTTCCTCTTGAAGTACCCCATGCAGAGACTGGTGAAGAACACTTTCGTTTGAAAGGGGTTGCCAAGCTTCCAAAAAACTTCTCGTTTGCTGAAATCTCAGCAAACATTTATTCACCAAATCTTGATGATACTTGGTGGTAATGATCAGTTCACTAAGCCCACTTGGCTGCCCAATTTTCACTCTTCTAGGTTCAAGCGTTCGTTTCCAGTAACACTTTGAATTTTTAGGTTTCACTCTGTTTTCTGTTATATAGATAGATGTGTTTGAAACTCTAAATCAAACACGGTTTGTGCTAGCTCCTTGAAACTTGACAAAATGAAGTAGTTCTAAGTTCTACATCTATGGTTTGTTTCCTCTTGAAGTACCCCATGCAGAGACTGGCGAAAAACACTTTCGTTTGAAAGGGGTTGCCAAGCTTCCAAAAAACTACTAGTTTGCTGAAATCTCAGCAAACATTTTTTCACCAAAACTTGATGATACTTGGTGGTAATGATCAGTTCACTAATCCCACTTGGCTGCCCAATTTTTATTCTTCTAGGTTGAAGCATTCGTTTCCAGTAACAGTTTGAATTTTTATGTTTCACTCTGTTTTCTCCAACATAGATAGCTGTGTTTGGAATTCTAAATCAAACACGGTTTGTGCTAGCTCCTTGAAACTTGAGCAAATGAAGTAGTTCTATGTTCTATCTCTATGGATTGTTTCCTCTTGAAGTACCCCATGCAGAGACTGTCGAAAAACACTTTCGTTTGAAAGGGGTTGCCAAGCTTCCAAAAAACTTCCAGTTTGCTGAAATTTCAGCAAACATTTTTTCACCAAAACTTGATGATACTTGGTGGTAATGATCAGTTCACTAAGCCCACTTGGCTGCCCAGTTTTTACTCTTCTAGGTTCAAGCGTTCGTTTCCAGTAACACTTTGAAATTTTAGGTTTCACTCTGTTTTCTGCTATATAGATAGATGTCTTTGAAACTCTAAATCAAACACGGTTTTTGCTAGCTCCTTGAAACTTGACAAAATGAAGTAGTTGTTAGTTCTATCCCTATGGTTTTTTTCCTCTTGAAGTACCCCATGCAGAGACCTGCGAAAAACACTTTCATTTGAAAGGGGTTGCCAAGCTTCCAAAAAACTACTAGTTTGCTGAAATCTCAGCAAACATTTTTTCACCAAATCTTGATGATACTTGGTGGTAATGATCAGTTCACTAATCCCACTTGGCTGCCCAAATTTTATTCTTCTAGGTTGAAGCTTTCGTTTCCAGTGACTGTTTGAATTTTTAGGTTTCACTCTGTTTTCTGCTATATAGATAGATGTGTTTGAAACTCTAAATCAAACATGGTTTGTGCTAGCTCCTTGAAACTTGACCAAATGAAGTAGTTCTAAGTTCTATCTCTATGGTTTGTTTCCTCTTGAAATACCCCATGCAGAGACTGGCGAAAAACACTTCCGTTTGAAAGGTGTTGCCAAGCTTCCAAAAAACTACTAGTTTGCTGAAATCTCAGCAAACATTTTTTCACCAAATCTTGATGATACTTGGTGGTAATGATCAGTTCACTAATCCCACTTGGCTGCCCAAATTTTATTCTTCTAGGTTGAAGCTTTCGTTTCCAGTAACAGTTTGAATTTTTAGGTTTCACTCTGTTTTCTCCTACATAGATAGCTGTGTTTGGAATTCTAAATCAAACACGGTTTGTGCTAGCTCTTTGAAAATTGACCAAATGAAGTAGTTCTAAGTTCTATCTCTATGGTTTGTTTCCTCTTGAAGTACCCCATGCAGAGACTGGCGAAAAACACTTTCGTTTGAAAGGGGTTGCCAAGCTTCCAAAAAACTACTAGTTTGCTGAAATCTCAGCAAACATTTTTTCACCAAATCTTGATGATACTTGGTGGTAATGATCAGTTCACTAATCCCACTTGGCCGCCCAACTTTCACTCTTCTAGGTTCAAGCGTTCGTTTCCAGTAACACTTTGAAATTTTAGGTTTCACTCTGTTTTCTGCTATATAGATAGATGTGTTTGAAACTCTAAATCAAACACGGTTTGTGCTAGCTCTGTGAAACTTGACAAAATGAAGTAGTTCTAAGTTCTATCTCTATGGTTTGTTTCCTCTTGAAGTACCCCATGCAGAGACTGGCGAAGAACACTTTCGTTTGAAAGGGGTTGCCAAGCTTCCAAAAAAACTTCTCGTTTGCTGAAATCTCAGCAAACATTTTTTTCACCAAATCTTGATGATACTTGGTGGTAATGATCAGTTCACTAAGCCCACTTGGCTGCCCAACTTTCACTCTTCTAGGTTCAAGCGTTGGTTTCCAGTAACAGTTTGAATTTTTAGGTTTCACTCTGTTTTCTGTTTTATAGATAGATGTGTTTGAAACTCTAAATCAAACACGGTTTGTGCTAGCTCCTTGAAACTTGACAAAATGAAGTATTTGTAAGTACTATCTCTATGGTTTGTTTCCTCTTGAAGTACCCCATGCAGAGACTGGCGAAAAACACATTTCGTTTGAAAGGGGTGCAAGCTTCCAAAAAACTACTAGTTTGCTGAAATCTCAGCAAACATTTTTTCACCAAATCTTGATGATACTTGGTGGTAATGATCAGTTCACTAATCAAACTTGGCTGCCCAATTTTTATTCTTCTAGGTTGAAGCATTCGTTTCCAGTAACAGTTTGAATTTTTAGGTTTCAATCTGTTTTCTCCTACATAGATAGCTGTGTTTGGAATTCTAAATCAAACACGGTTTGTGCTAGCTCCTTGAAACTTGACCAAATGAAGTAGTTCTAAGTTCTATCTCTATGGTTTGTTTCCTCTTGAAGTACCCCATGCAGAGACTGGCGAAAAACACTTTCGTTTGAAAGGGGTTGCCAAGCTTCCAAAAAACTACTAGTTTGCTGAAATCTCAGCAAACATTTTTTCACCAAATCTTGATGACACTTGGTGGTAATGATCAGTTCACTAAGCCCACTTGGCTGCCCAATTTTCACTCTTCTAGGTTCAAGCGTTCGTTTCCAGTGACTGTTTGAATTTTTAGGTTTCACTCTGTTTTCTGCTATATAGATAGATGTCTTTGAAACTCTAAATCAAACACGGTTTGTGCTAGCTCCTTGAAACTTGAGCAAATGAAGTAGTTCTAAGTTCTATCTCTATGGATTGTTTCCTCTTGAAGTACCCCATGCAGAGACTGGCGAAAAACACTTTCGTTTTAAAGGGTTGCCAAGCTTCCAAAAAACTACTAGTTTTGCTGAAATCTCAGCAAACATTTTTTCACCAAAACTTGATGATACTTGGTGGTAATGATCAGTTCACTAAGCCCACTTGGCTCCCAATTTTTACTCTTCTAGGTTCAAGCGTTCGTTTCCAGTAACACTTTGAAATTTTAGGTTTCACTCTGTTTTCTGCTATATAGATAGATGTCTTTGAAACTCTAAATCAAACACGGTTTTTGCTAGCTTCCTTGAAACTTGACAAAATGAAGTAGCTGTTAGTTCTATCTCTATGGTTTTTTTCCTCTTGAAGTACCCCATGCAGAGACTGGCGAAAAACACTTTCGTTTGAAAGGGGTTGCCAAGCTTCCAAAAAACTACTAGTTTGCTGAAATCTCAGCAAACATTTTTCACCAAATCTTGATGATACTTGGTGGTAATGATCAGTTCACTAATCCCACTTGGCTGCCCAAATTTTATTCTTCTAGGTTGAAGCTTTCGTTTCCAGTGACTGTTTGAATTTTTAGGTTTCACTCTGTTTTCTGCTATATAGATAGATGTGTTTGAAACTCTAAATCAAACACGGTTTGTGCTAGCTCCTTGAAACTTGACCAAATGAAGTAGTTCTAAGTTCTATCTCTATGGTTTGTTTCCTCTTGAAGTACCCCATGCAGAGACTGGCGAAAAACACTTCCGTTTGAAAGGGGTTGCCAAGCTTCCAAAAACTACTAGTTTGCTGAAATCTCAGCAAACATTTTTTCACCAAATCTTGATGATACTTGGTGGTAATGGTCAGTTCACTAATCCCACTTGGCTGCCCAAATTTTATTCTTCTAGGTTGAAGCTTTCGTTTTCAGTAACAGTTTGAATTTTTAGGTTTCACTCTGTTTTCTCCTACATAGATAGCTGTGTTTGGAATTCTAAATCAAACACGGTTTGTGCTAGCTCCTTGAAACTTGACCAAATGAAGTAGTTCTAAGTTCTATCTCTATGGTTTGTTTCCTCTTGGAAGTACCCCATGCAGAGACTGGCGAAAAACACTTTCGTTTGAAAGGGGTTGCCAAGCTTCCAAAAAACTACTAGTTTGCTGAAATCTCAGCAAACATTTTTTCACCAAATCTTGATGATACTTGGTGGTAATGATGAGTTCACTAAGCCCACTTGGCTTCCCAATTTTCACTCTTCTATGTTCAAGCGTTCGTTTCCAGTAACACTTTGAATTTTTAGGTTTCACTCTTGTTTTCTGCTTTATAGATAGATGTGTTTGAAACTCTAAATCAAACACGGTTTGTGCTAGCTCCTTGAAACTTGACCAAATGAAGAAGTTCTAAGTTCTATCTCTATGGTTTGTTTCCTCTTGAAGTACCCCATGCAGAGACTGGCGAAAAACACTTTCGTTTTAAAGGGGTTGCCAAGCTTCCAAAAAACTACTAGTTTGCTGAAATCTCAGCAAACATTTTTTCACCAAAACTGATGATACTTGGTGGTAATGATCAGTTCACTAAGCCCACTTGGCAGCGCAATTTTTACTCTTCTAGGTTCAAGCGTTCGTTTCCAGTAACACTTTGAAATTTTAGGTTTCACTCTGTTTTCTGCTATATAGATAGATGTCTTTGAAACTCTAAATCAAACACGGTTTGCGCTAGCTCCTTGAAACTTGACAAAATGAAGTATTTGTAAGTACTATCTCTATGGTTTGTTTCCTCTTGAAGTACCCCATGCAGAGACTGGCGAAAAACACTTTCGTTTGAAAGGGGTTGCCAAGCTTCCAAAAAACTACTAGTTTGCTGAAATCTCAGCAAACATTTTTTCACCAAATCTTGATGATACTTGGTGTAATGATCAGTTCACTAATCAAACTTGGCTGCCCAATTTTTATTCTTCTAGGTTGAAGCATTCGTTTCCAGTAACAGTTTGAATTTTTAGGTTTCACTCTGTTTTCTCCTACATAGATAGCTGTGTTTGGAATTCTAAATCAAACACGGTTTTGTGCTAGCTCCTTGAAACTTGACCAAATGAAGTAGTTCTAAGTTCTATCTCTATGGTTTGTTTCCTCTTGAAGTACCCCATGCAGAGACTGGCGAAAAACACTTTCGGTTTGAAAGGGGTTGCCAAGCTTCCAAAAAACTACTATTTGCTGAAATCTCAGCAAACATTTTTTCAATAAAATCTTGATGACACTTGGTGGTAATGATCAGTTCACTAAGCCCACTTGGCTGCCCAATTTTCACTCTTCTAGGTTCAAGCGTTCGTTTCCAGTAACACTTTGAATTTTTAGGTTTCACTCTGTTTTCTGCTATATAGATAGATGTCTTTGAAACTCTAAATCAAACACGGTTTGTGCTAGCTCCTTGAAACTTGAGCAAATGAAGTAGTTCTAAGTTCTATCTCTATGGATTGTTTCCTCTTGAAGTACCCCATGCAGAGACTGGCGAAAAACACTTTCGTTTTAAAGGGGTTGCCAAGCTTCCAAAAAACTACTAGTTTGCTGAAATCTCAGCAAACATTTTTTCACCAAAACTTGATGATACTTGGTGGTAATGATCAGTTCACTAAGCCCACTTGGCTGCCCAATTTTTACTCTTCTAGGTTCAAGCGTTCGTTTCCAGTAACACTTTGAAATTTTAGGTTTCACTCTGTTTTCTGCTATATAGATAGATGTCTTTGAAACTCTAAATCAAACACGGTTTTTGCTAGCTCCTTGAAACTTGACAAAATGAAGTAGCTGTTAGTTCTATCTCTATGGTTTTTTCCTCTTGAAGTACCCCATGCAGAGACTGGCGAAAAACACTTTCGTTTGAAAGGGGTTGCCAAGCTTCCAAAACTACTAGTTTGCTGAAATCTCAGCAAACATTTTTTCACCAAATCTTGATGATACTTGGTGGTAATGATCAGTTCACTAATCCCACTTGGCTGCCCAAATTTTATTCTTCTAGGTTGAAGCTTTCGTTTCCAGTGACTGTTTGAATTTTTAGGTTTCACTCTGTTTTCTGCTATATAGATAGATGTGTTTGAAACTCTAAATCAAACACGGTTTGTGCTAGCTCCTTGAAACTTGACCAAATGAAGTAGTTCTAAGTTCTATCTCTATGGTTTGTTTCCTCTTGAAGTACCCCATGCAGAGACTGGCGAAAAACACTTCCGTTTGAAAGGGGTTGCCAAGCTTCCAAAAAACTACTAGTTTGCTGAAATCTCAGCAAACATTTTTCACCAAATCTTGATGATACTTGGTGGTAATGGTCAGTTCACTAATCCCACTTGGCTGCCCAAATTTTATTCTTCTAGGTTGAAGCTTTCGTTTTCAGTAACAGTTTGAATTTTTAGGTTTCACTCTGTTTTCTCCTACATAGATAGCTGTGTTTGGAATTCTAAATCAAACACGGTTTGTGCTAGCTCCTTGAAACTTGACCAAATGAAGTAGTTCTAAGTTCTATCTCTATGGTTTGTTTCCTCTTGAAGTACCCATGCAGAGACTGGCGAAAAACACTTTCGTTTGAAAGGGGTTGCCAAGCTTCCAAAAAACTACTAGTTTGCTGAATCTCAGCAAACATTTTTTCACCAAATCTTGATGATACTTGGTGGTAATGATGAGTTCACTAAGCCCACTTGGCTTCCCAATTTTCACTCTTCTAGGTTCAAGCGTTCGTTTCCAGTAACACTTTGAATTTTTAGGTTTCACTCTGTTTTCTGCTTTATAGATAGATGTGTTTGAAACTCTAAATCAAACACGGTTTGTGCTAGCTCCTTGAAACTTGACCAAATGAAGAAGTTCTAAGTTCTATCTCTATGGTTTGTTTCCTCTTGAAGTACCCCATGCAGAGACTGGCGAAAAACACTTTCGTTTTAAAGGGGTTGCCAAGCTTCCAAAAAACTACTAGTTTGCTGAAATCTCAGCAAACATTTTTTCACCAAAACTGATGATACTTGGTGGTAATGATCAGTTCACTAAGCCCACTTGGCAGCGCAATTTTTACTCTTCTAGGTTCAAGCGTTCGTTTCCAGTAACACTTTGAAATTTTAGGTTTCACTCTGTTTTCTGCTATACAGATAGATGTCTTTGAAACTCTAAATCAAACACGGTTTGCGCTAGCTCCTTGAAACTTGACAAAATGAAGTAGTTGTTAGTTCTATCTCTATGGTTTTTTTTCTCTTGAGGTACCCCATGCAGAGACTGGCGAAAAAAACTTTCGTTTGAAAGGGGTTGCCAAGCTTCCAAAAAACTACTAGTTTGCTGAAATCTCAGCAAACATTTTTTCACCAAATCTTGATGATACTTGGTGGTAATGATCACTTCACTAATCCCACTTGGCTGCCCAAATTTTATTCTTCTAGGTTGAAGCTTTCGTTTCAGTGACTGTTTGAATTTTTAGGTTTCACTCTCTTTTCTCCTACATAGATAGGCTGTGTTTGGAATTCTAAATCAAACACGGTTTGTGCTAGCCTCTTGAAACTTGACAAATGAAGTAGATCTAAGTTCTATCTCTATGGTTTGTTTCCTCTTGAAGTACCCCATGTAGAGACTGGCGAAAAACACTTTCGATTGAAAGTGGTTGCCAAGCTTCCAAAAAACTACTAGTTTGCTGAAATCTCAGCAAACATTTTTTCACCAAATCTTGATGATACTTGGTGTAATGATCAGTTCACTAATCCCACTTGGCTGCCCAACTTTCACTCTTCTAGGTTCAAGCGTTCGTTTCCAGTAACAGTTTGAATTTTTAGGTTTCACTCTGTTTTCTGCTATATAGATAGATGTGTTTGAAACTCTAAATCAAACAGGGTTTGTGCTAGCTCCGTGAAACTTGACAAAATGAAGTAGTTCTAAGTTCTATCTCTATGGTTTGTTTCCTCTTGAAGTACCCCATGCAGAGACTGGCGAAGAACACTTTCGTTTGAAAGGGGTTGCCAAGCTTCCAAAAAACTACTAGTTTGCTGAAATCTCAGCAAACATTTTTTCACCAAAACTTGATGATACTTGGTGGTAATGATCAGTTCACTAAGCCCACTTGGCTGCCCAATTTTTACTCTTCTAGGTTCAAGCATTCGTTTCCAGTAACACTTTGAAATTTTAGGTTTCACTCTGTTTTCTGCTATATAGATGGATGTCTTTGAAACTCTAAATCAAACACGGTTTGTGCTAGCTCCTTGAAACTTGAAAAAATGAAGTTGTTGTAAGTTCTATCTCTATGGTTTGTTTCCTCTTGAAGTACCCCCATGCAGAGACTGCCGAAAAACACTTCCGTTTGAAAGGGGTTGCCAAGCTTCCAAAAAACTACTAGTTTGCTGAAATCTCAGCAAACATTTTTTCACCAAATCTTGATGATACTTGGTGGTAATGATCAGTTCACTAATCCCACTTGGCTGCCCAAATTTTATTCTTCTAGGTTGAAGCTTTCGTTTCCAGTAACAGTTTGAATTTTTAGGTTTCACTCTGTTTTCTCCTACATAGATAGCTGTGTTTGGAATTCTAAATCAAACACGGTTTGTGCTAGCTCCTTGAAACTTGACCAAATGAAGTAGTTCTAAGTTCTATCTCTATGGTTTGTTTCCTCTTGAAGTACCCCATGCAGAGACTGGCGAAAAACACTTTCGTTTGAAAGGGGTTGCCAAGCTTCCAAAAAACTACTAGTTTGCTGAAATCTCAGCAAACATTTTTTCACCAAATCTTGATGATACTTGGTGGTAATGATCAGTTCACTAAGTCCACTTTTGGCTGCCCAATTTTTACTCTTCAAGGTCAAGCGTTCGTTTCCAGTAACACTTTGAAATTTTAGGTTTCACTCTGTTTTCTGCTATATAGATAGATGTCTTTGAAACTCTAAATCAAACACGGTTTGTGCTAGCTCCTTGAAACTTCACAAAATGAAGTAGTTGTTAGTTCTATCTCTATGGTTTTTTTCCTCTTGAAGTACCCCATGCAGAGTCTGGCGAAAAACACTTTCATTTGAAAGGGGTTGCCAAGCTTCCAAAAAACTACTAGTTTGCTGAAATCTCAGGAAACATTTTTTCACCAAATCTTGATGATACTTGGTGGTAATGATCAGTTCACTAATCCCACTTGGCTGCCCAAATTTTATTCTTCTAGGTTGAAACTTTCGTTTCCAGTAACAGTTTGAATTTTTAGGTTTCACTCTGTTTTCTCCTACATAGATAGCTGTGTTTGGAATTCTAAATCAAACACGGTTTGTGCTAGGTCCTTGAAACTTGACCAAATGAAGTAGTTGTTAGTTCTATCTCTATGGTTTTTTTCCTCTTGAGGTACCCCATGCAGAGACTGGCGAAAAACACTTTCGTTTGAAAGGGGTTGCCAAGCTTCCAAAAAACTAGTAGTTTGCTGAAATCTCAGCAAACATTTTTTCACCAAATCTTGATGATACTTGTTGGTAATGATCACTTCACTAATCCCACTTGGCTGCCCAAATTTTATTCTTCTAGGTTGAAGCTTTCGTTTCCAGTGACTGTTTGGATTTTTAGGTTTCACTCTGTTTTCTCCTACATAGATAGCTGTGTTTGGAATTCTAAATCAAACACGGTTTGTGCTAGCTCCTTGAAACTTGACCAAATGAAGTAGTTCTAAGTTCTATCTCTATGGTTTGTTTCCTCTTGAAGTACCCCATGTAGAGACTGGCGAAAAACACTTTCGTTTGAAAGGGGTTGCCAAGCTTCCAAAAAACTACTAGTTTGCTGAAATCTCAGCAAACATTTTTTCACCAAATCTTGATGATACTTGGTGGTAATGATCAGTTCACTAATCCCACTTGGCTGCCCAACTTTCACTCTTCTAGGTTCAAGCGTTCGTTTTCAGTAACACTTTGAATTGTTAGGTTTCACTCTGTTTTCTGCTGTATAGATAGATGTGTTTGAAACTCTAAATCAAACACGGTTTGTGCTAGCTCCTTGAAACTTGACAAAATGAAGTAGTTCTACGTTCTATCTCTATGGTTTGTTTCCTCTTGAAGTACCCCATGCAGAGACTGGCGAAAAACACTTTCGTTTGAAAGGGGTTGCCAAGCTTCCAAAAAACTACTTGTTTGCTGAAATCTCAGCAAACATTTTTTCACCAAATCTTGATGATACTTGGTGGTAATGATCAGTTCACTAATCCCACTTGGCTGCCCAACTTTCACTCTTCTAGGTTCAAGCGTTCGTTTCCAGTAACACTTTGAATTTTTAGGTTTCACTCTGTTTTCTGTTATATAGATAGATGTGTTTGAAACGCTAAATCAAACACGGTTTGTGCTAGCTCCTTGAAACTTGACAAAATGAAGTAGTTCTAAGTTCTATCTCTATCGTTTGTTTCCTCTTGAAGTACCCCATGCAGAGACTGGCGAAGAACACTTTCGTTTGAAAGGGGTTGCCAAGCTTCCAAAAAACTACTAGTTTGCTGAAATCTCAGCAAACATTTTTTCACCAAAACTTGATGATACTTGGTGGTAATGATCAGTTCACTAAGCCCACTTGGCTGCCCAATTTTTACTCTACTAGGTTCAAGCGTTCGTTTCCAGTAACACTTTGAAATTTTAGGTTTCACTTTGTTTTCTGCTATATAGATAGATGTCTTTGAAACTCTAAATCAAACACGGTTTGTGCTAGCTCCTTGAAACTTGACAAAATGAAGTAGTTGTAAGTTCTATCTCTATGGTTTGTTTCCTCTTGAAGTACCCCATGCAGAGACTGGCGAAAAACACTTTCGTTTGAAAGGGGTTGCCAAGCTTCCAAAAAACTACTAGTTTGCTGAAATCTCAGCAAACATTTTTTCACCAAATCTTGATGATACTTGGTGGTAATGATCAGTTCACTAATCCCAATTGGCTGCCCAATTTTTATTCTTCTAGGTTGAAGCATTCGTTTCCAGTAACAGTTTGAATTTTTAGGTTTCACTCTGTTTTCTCCTACATAGATAGCAGTGTTTGGAATTCTAAATCAACACGGTTTGTGCTAGCTCCTTGAAACTTGACCAAATGAAGTAGTTCTAAGTTCTATCTCTATGGTTTGTTTCCTCTTGAAGTACCCCATGCAGAGACTGGCGAAAAACACTTTCGTTTGAAAGGGGTTGCCAAGCTTCCAAAAAACTACTAGTTTGCTGAAATCTCAGCAAACATTTTTTCACCAAATCTTGATGATACTTGGTGGTAATGATCAGTTCACTAAGTCCACTTGGCTGCCCAATTTTTACTCTTCTAGGTTCAAGCGTTCGTTTCCAGTAACACTTTGAAATTTTAGGTTTCACTCTGTTTTCTGCTATATAGATAGATGTCTTTGAAACTCTAAATCAAACACGGTTTGTGCTAGCTCCTTGAAACTTCACAAAATGAAGTAGTTGTTAGTTCTATCTCTATGGTTTTTTTCCTCTTGAAGTACCCCATGCAGAGTCTGGCGAAAAACACTTTCATTTGAAAGGGGTTGCCAAGCTTCCAAAAAACTACTAGTTTGCTGAAATCTCAGCAAACATTTTTTCACCAAATCTTGATGATACTTGGTGGTAATGATCAGTTCACTAATCCCACTTGGCTGCCCAAATTTTATTCTTCTAGGTTGAAACTTTCGTTTCCAGTAACAGTTTGAATTTTTAGGTTTCACTCTGTTTTCTCCTACATAGATAGCTGTGTTTGGAATTCTAAATCAAACACGGTTTGTGCTAGCTCCTTGAAACTTGACCAAATGAAGTAGTTGTTAGTTCTATCTCTATGTTTTTTTTCCTCTTGAGGTACCCCATGCAGAGACTGGCGAAAAACACTTTCGTTTGAAAGGGGTTGCCAAGCTTCCAAAAAACTAGTAGTTTGCTGAAATCTCAGCAAACATTTTTTCACCAAATCTTGATGATACTTGGTGGTAATGATCACTTCACTAATCCCACTTGGCTGCCCAAATTTTATTCTTCTAGGTTGAAGCTTTCGTTTCCAGTGACTGTTTGGATTTTTAGGTTTCACTCTGTTTTCTCCTACATAGATAGCTGTGTTTGGAATTCTAAATCAAACACGGTTTGTGCTAGCTCCTTGAAACTTGACCAAATGAAGTAGTTCTAAGTTCCATCTCTATGGTTTGTTTCCTCTTGAAGTACCCCATGTAGAGACTGGCGAAAAACACTTTCGTTTGAAAGGGGTTGCCAAGCTTCCAAAAAACTACTAGTTTGCTGAAATCTCAGCAAACATTTTTTCACCAAATCTTGATGATACTTAGTGGTAATGATCAGTTCACTAATCCCACTTGGCTGCCCAACTTTCACTCTTCTAGGTTCAAGCGTTCGTTTTCAGTAACACTTTGAATTGTTAGGTTTCACTCTGTTTTCTGCTATATAGATAGATGTGTTTGAAACTCTAAATCAAACACGGTTTGTGCTAGCTCCTTGAAACTTGACAAAATGAAGTAGTTCTACGTTCTATCTCTATGGTTTGTTTCCTCTTGAAGTACCCCATGCAGAGACTGGCGAAAAACACTTTCGTTTGAAAGGGGTTGCCAAGCTTCTAAAAAACTACTTGTTTGCTGAAATCTCAGCAAACATTTTTTCACCAAATCTTGATGATACTTGGTGGTAATGATCAGTTCACTAATCCCACTTGGCTGCCCAACTTTCACTCTTCTAGGTTCAAGCGTTCGTTTCCAGTAACACTTTGAATTTTTAGGTTTCACTCTGTTTTCTGTTATATAGATAGATGTGTTTGAAACGCTAAATCAAACACGGTTTGTGCTAGCTCCTTGAAACTTGACAAAATGAAGTAGTTCTAAGTTCTATCTCTATCGTTTGTTTCCTCTTGAAGTACCCCATGCAGAGACTGGCGAAGAACACTTTCGTTTGAAAGGGGTTGCCAAGCTTCCAAAAAACTACTAGTTTGTTGAAATCTCAGGAAACATTTTTTCACCAAATCTTGATGATACTTGGTGGTAATGATCAGTTCACTAAGCCCACTTGGCTGCCCAATTTTCACTCTTCTAGGTTCAAGCGTTCGTTTCCAGTAACACTTTGAATTTTTAGGTTTCACTCTGTTTTCTGCTATATAGATAGATGTGTTTGAAACTCTAAATCAAACACGGTTTGTGCTAGCTCCTTGAAACTTGAGCAAATGAAGTAGTTCTAAGTTCTATCTCTATGGATTGTTTCCTCTTGAAGTACCCCATGCAGAGACTGGCGAAAAACACTTTCGTTTTAGAGGGGTTGCCAAGCCTTCAAAAAACTACTAGTTTGCTGAAATCTCAGCAAACCTTTTTTCACCAAAACTTGATGATACTTGGTGGTAATGATCAGTTCACTAAGCCCACTTGGCTGGCCAATTTTACCTCTTCTAGGTTCAAGCGTTCGTTTCCAGTAACACTTTGAAATTTTAGGTTTCACTCTGTTTTCTGCTATATAGATAGATGTCTTTGAAACTCTAAATCAAACACGGTTTTTGCTAGCTCCTTGAAACTTGACAAAATGAAGTAGTTGTTAGTTCTATCTCTATGGTTTTTTTCCTCTTGAAGTACCCCATGCAGAGACTGGCGAAAAAAAACTTTCGTTTGAAAGGGGTTGCCAAGCTTCCAAAAAACTACTAGTTTGCTGAAATCTCAGCAAACATTTTTTCACCAAATCTTGATGATACTTGGTGGTAATGATCAGTTCACTAATCCCACTTGGCTGCCCAAATTTTATTCTTCTAGGTTGAAGCTTTCGTTTCCAGTGGCTGTTTGAATTTTTAGGTTTCACTCTGTTTTCTGCTATATAGATAGATGTGTTTGAAACACTAAATCAAACACGGTTTGTGCTAGCTCCTTGAAACTTGACCAAATGAAGTAGTTCTAAGTTCTATCTCTATGGTTTATTTCCTCTTGAAGTACCCCATGCAGAGACTGGCGAAAAACACTTTCGTTTGAAAGGGGTTGCCAAGCTTCCAAAAAACTACTAGTTTGCTGAAATCTCAGCAAACATTTTTTCACCAAATCTTGATGATACTTGGTGGTAATGATCAGTTCACTAATCCCTATTGGCTGCCCAATTTTTATTCTTCTAGGTTGAAGCATTCGTTTCCAGTAACAGTTTGAATTTTTAGGTTTCACTCTGTTTTCTCCTACATAGATAGCAGTGTTTGGAATTCTAAATCAACACGGTTTGTGCTAGCTCCTTGAAACTTGACCAAATGAAGTAGTTCTAAGTTCTATCTCTATGGTTTGTTTCCTCTCGAAGTACCCCATGCAGAGACTGGCGAAAAACACTTTCGTTTGAAAGGGGTTGCCAAGCTTCCAAAAAACTACTAGTTTGTTGAAATCTCAGGAAACATTTTTTCACCAAATCTTGATGATACTTGGTGGTAATGATCAGTTCACTAAGCCCACTTGGCTGCCCAATTTTCACTCTTCTAGGTTCAAGCGTTCGTTTCCAGTAACACTTTGAATTTTTAGGTTTCACTCTTTTTTCTGCTATATAGATAGATGTGTTTGAAACTCTAAATCAAACACGGTTTGTGCTAGCTCCTTGAAACTTGAGCAAATGAAGTAGTTCTAAGTTCTATCTCTATGGATTGTTTCCTCTTGAAGTACCCCATGCAGAGACTGGCGAAAAACACTTTCGTTTTAGAGGGGTTGCCAAGCCTTCAAAAAACTACTAGTTTGCTGAAATCTCAGCAAACCTTTTTTCACCAAAACTTGATGATACTTGGTGGTAATGATCAGTTCACTAAGCCCACTTGGCTGGCCAATTTTCACTCTTCTAGGTTCAAGCGTTCGTTTCCAGTAACACTTTGAAATTTTAGGTTTCACTCTGTTTTCTGCTATATAGATAGATGTCTTTGAAACTCTAAATCAAACACGGTTTTTGCTAGCTCCTTGAAACTTGACAAAATGAAGTAGTTGTTAGTTCTATCTCTATGGTTTTTTTCCTCTTGAAGTACCCCATGCAGAGACTGGCGAAAAAAAACTTTCGTTTGAAAGGGGTTGCCAAGCTTCCAAAAAACTACTAGTTTGCTGAAATCTCAGCAAACATTTTTTCACCAAATCTTGATGATACTTGGTGGTAATGATCAGTTCACTAATCCCACTTGGCTGCCCAAATTTTATTCTTCTAGGTTGAAGCTTTCGTTTCCAGTGGCTGTTTGAATTTTTAGGTTTCACTCTGTTTTCTGCTATATAGATAGATGTGTTTGAAACACTAAATCAAACACGGTTTGTGCTAGCTCCTTGAAACTTGACCAAATGAAGTAGTTCTAAGTTCTATCTCTATGGTTTGTTTCCTCTTGAAGTACCCCATGCAGAGACTGGCGAAAAACACTTTCGTTTGAAAGGGGTTGCCAAGCTTCCAAAAAACTACTAGTTTGCTGAAATCTCAGCAAACATTTTTTCACCAAATCTTGATGATACTTGGTGGTAATGATCAGTTCACTAATCCCTATTGGCGGCCCAATTTTTATTCTTCTAGGTTGAAGCATTCGTTTCCAGTAACAGTTTGAATTTTTAGGTTTCACTCTGTTTTCTCCTACATAGATAGCAGTGTTTGGAATTCTAAATCAACACGGTTTGTGCTAGCTCCTTGAAACTTGACCAAATGAAGTAGTTCTAAGTTCTATCTCTATGGTTTGTTTCATCTCGAAGTACCCCATGCAGAGACTGGCGAAAAACACTTTCGTTTGAAAGGGGTTGCCAAGCTTCCAAAAAACTACTAGTTTGTTGAAATCTCAGGAAACATTTTTTCACCAAATCTTGATGATACTTGGTGGTAATGATCAGTTCACTAAGCCCACTTGGCTGCCCAATTTTCACTCTTCTAGGTTCAAGCGTTCGTTTCCAGTAACACTTTGAATTTTTAGGTTTCACTCTTTTTTCTGCTATATAGATAGATGTGTTTGAAACTCTAAATCAAACACGGTTTGTGCTAGCTCCTTGAAACTTGAGCAAATGAAGTAGTTCTAAGTTCTATCTCTATGGATTGTTTCCTCTTGAAGTACCCCATGCAGAGACTGGCGAAAAACACTTTCGTTTTAGAGGGTTTGCCAAGCCTTCAAAAAACTACTAGTTTGCTGAAATCTCAGCAAACCTTTTTTCACCAAAACTTGATGATACTTGGTGGTAATGATCAGTTCACTAAGCCCACTTGGCTGGCCAATTTTCACTCTTCTAGGTTCAAGCGTTCGTTTCCAGTAACACTTTGAAATTTTAGGTTTCACTCTGTTTTCTGCTATATAGATAGATGTCTTTGAAACTCTAAATCAAACACGGTTTTTGCTAGCTCCTTGAAACTTGACAAAATGAAGTAGTTGTTAGTTCTATCTCTATGGTTTTTTTCCTCTTGAAGTACCCCATGCAGAGACTGGCGAAAAAAAACTTTCGTTTGAAAGGGGTTGCCAAGCTTCCAAAAAACTACTAGTTTGCTGAAATCTCAGCAAACATTTTTTCACCAAATCTTGATGATACTTGGTGGTAATGATCAGTTCACTAATCCCACTTGGCTGCCCAAATTTTATTCTTCTAGGTTGAAGCTTTCGTTTCCAGTGGCTGTTTGAATTTTTAGGTTTCACTCTGTTTTCTGCTATATAGATAGATGTGTTTGAAACACTAAATCAAACACGGTTTGTGCTAGCTCCTTGAAACTTGACCAAATGAAGTAGTTCTAAGTTCTATCTCTATGGTTTGTTTCCTCTTGAAGTACCCCATGCAGAGACTGGCGAAAAACACTTTCGTTTGAAAGGGTTGCCAAGCTTCCAAAAAACTACTAGTTTGCTGAAATCTCAGCAAACATTTTTTCACCAAATCTTGATGATACTTGGTGGTAATGATCAGTTCACTAATCCCTATTGGCTGCCCAATTTTTATTCTTCTAGGTTGAAGCATTCGTTTCCAGTAACAGTTTGAATTTTTAGGTTTCACTCTGTTTTCTCCTACATAGATAGCAGTGTTTGGAATTCTAAATCAACACGGTTTGTGCTAGCTCCTTGAAACTTGACCAAATGAAGTAGTTCTAAGTTCTATCTCTATGGTTTGTTTCCTCTCGAAGTACCCCATGCAGAGACTGGCGAAAAACACTTTCGTTTGAAAGGGGTTGCCAAGCTTCCAAAAAACTACTAGTTTGTTGAAATCTCAGGAAACATTTTTTCACCAAATCTTGATGATACTTGGTGGTAATGATCAGTTCACTAAGCCCACTTGGCTGCCCAATTTTCACTCTTCTAGGTTCAAGCGTTCGTTTCCAGTAACACTTTGAATTTTTAGGTTTCACTCTGTTTTCTGCTATATAGATAGATGTGTTTGAAACTCTAAATCAAACACGGTTTGTGCTAGCTCCTTGAAACTTGAGCAAATGAAGTAGTTCTAAGTTCTATCTCTATGGATTGTTTCCTCTTGAAGTACC
>NW_027511748.1:0-21891 GCF_048772815.1 Callospermophilus lateralis | reverse complement strand
CCTCTTGAAGTACCAAATGCAGAGACTGGCGAAAAACACTTTCGTTTGAAAGGGGTTGCCAAGCTTCCAAAAATCTACTAGTTTGCTGAAATCTCAGCAAACATTTTTTCACCAAATCTTGATGATACTTGGTGGTAATGTTCACTTCACTAATCCCACTTGGCTGCCCAATTTCTATTCTTCTAGGTTGAAGCGTTCGTTTCCAGTAACAGTTTGAATTTTTAGGTTTCACTCTGTTTTTTGCTATATAGTTAGATGTGTTTGAAACACTAAATCAAACACGGTTTGTGCTAGCTCCATGAAACTTGACCAAATGAAGTAGTTCTAAGTTCTACCTCTATGGTTTGTTTCCTCTTGAAGTACCCCATGCAGAGACTGGCGAAAAACACTTTCGTTTGAAAGGGGTTGCCAAGCTTCCAAAAAACTACTAGTTTGCTGAAATCTCAGCAAACATTTTTTCACCAAATCTGGATGATACTTGGTGGTAATGATCAGTTCACTAATCCCACTTGGCTGCCCAATTTTCATTCTTCTAGGTTGAAGCATTCGTTTCCAGTACAGTTTGAATTTTAGGTTTCACTCTGTTTTCTCCTACATAGATAGCTGTGTTTGGAATTCTAAATCAAACACGGTTTGTGCTAGCTCCTTGAAACTTGACCAAATGAAGTAGTTCTATGTTCTATCTCTATGGTTTGTTTCCTCTTGAAGTACCCCATGCAGAGACTGGTGAAAAACACTTTCCTTTGAAAGGGGTTGCCAAGCTTCCAAAAAACTACTAGTTTGCTGAAATCTCAGCAAATATTTTTTCACCAAATCTTGATGATACTTGGTGGTAATGATCAGTTCACTAATCCCACTTGACTGCCCAATTTTTATTCTTCTAGGTTGAAGCATTCGTTTCCAGTAACAGTTTGAATTTTTAGGTTTCACTCTGTTTTCTCCTACATAGATAGCTGTGTTTGGAATTCTAAATCAAACACGGCTTGTGCTAGCTCCTTGAAACTTGACCAAATGAAGTAGTTCTAAGTTCTGTCTCTATGGTTTGTTTCCTCTTGAAGTACCCCATGCAGAGACTGGTGAAAAACACTTCCTTTGAAAGGGGTTGCCAACTTCCAAAAAACTACTATTTTGCTGAAATCTCAGCAAACATTTTTTCACCAAAACTTGATGATACTTGGTGGTAATGATCAGTTCACTAATCCCACTTGGCTGCCCAATTTTTATTCTTCTAGGTTGAAGCGTTCATTTCCAGTAACAGTTTGAATTTTTAGGTTTCACTCTGTTTTCTGTTATATAGTTAGATGTGTTTGAAACTCTAAATCAAACACGGTTTGTGCTAGCTCCATGAAACTTGACCAAATGAAGTAGTTCTAAGTTCTATCTGTATGGTTTGTTTCCTCTTGAAGTACCCCATGCAGAGATTAGCGAAAAACACTTTCTTTTGAAAGGAGTTGCAAAGCGTTCAGAAAACTACAAGTTTGCTGAAATCTCAGCAAACATTTTTCACTAAATCTTGGTGATACTTGGTGGTAATGATCAGTTCACTAATCCCACTTGTCTGCCCAATTTTTATTCTTCTAGGTTGAAGCGTTCGTTTCCAGTAACAGTTTGAATTTTTAGGTTTCACTCTGTTTTCTCCTACATAGATAGCTGTGTTTGGAATTCTAAATCAAAACACGGTTTGTGCTAGCTCCTTGAAACTTGACCAAATGAAGTAGTTCTAAGTTCTATCTCTATGGTTTGTTTCCTCTTGAAGTACCCCATGCAGAGACTGGCGAAAAACACTTTCGTTTGAAAGGGGTTGCCAAGCTTCCAAAAAACTACTAGTTTGCTGAAATCTCAGCAAACATTTTTTCACCAAAATCTGGATGATACTTGGTGGTAATGATCAGTTCACTAATCCCACTTGGCTGCCCAATTTTCATTCTTCTAGGTTGAAGCATTCGTTTCCAGTAACAGTTTGAATTTTTAGGTTTCACTCTGCTTTCTCCTACATAGATAGCTGTGTTTGGAATTCTAAATCAAACACGGCTTGTGCTAGCTCCTTGAAACTTGTCCAAATGAAGTAGTTCTAAGTTCTGTCTCTATGGTTTGTTTCCTCTTGAAGTACCCCATGCTGAGACTGGTGAAAAACACTTTCCTTTGAAAGGGGTTGCCAAGCTTCCAAAAAACTACTAGTTTGCTGAAATCTCAGCAAACATTTTTTCACCAAATCTTGATGATACTTGGTGGTAATGATCAGTTCACTAATCCCACTTGGCTGCCCAATTTTCATTCTTCTAGGTTGAAGCGTTCGTTTCCAGTAACAGTTTGAATTTTTAGGTTTCACTCTGTTTTCTGCTATATAGTTAGATGTGTTTGAAACACTAAATCAAACACGGTTTGTGCTAGCTCCATGAAACTTGACCAAATGAAGTAGTTCTAAGTTCTATCTGTATGGTTTCTTTCCTCTTCAAGTACCCCATGCAGAGACTGGCGAAAAACACTTTCGTTTGAAAGGGGTTGCCAAGCTTCCAAAAAACTACTAGATTGCTGAAATCTCAGCAAACATTTTTTCACCAAATCTTGATGATACTTGGTGGTAATGATCACTTCACTAATCCCACTTGGCTGCCCAATTTTTATTCTTCTAGGTTGAAGCGTTCGTTTCCAGTAACAGTTTGAATTTTTAGGTTTCACTCTGTTTTCTGCTATATAGTTAGATGTGTTTGAAACACTAAATCAAACACGGTTTGTGCTAGCTCCATGAAACTTGACCAAATGAAGTAGTTGTAAGTTCTACCTCTATGGTTTGTTTCCTCTTGAAGTACCCCATGCAGAGACTGGCGAAAAACACTTTCGTTTTAAAGGGGTTGCCAAGCTTCCAAAAAACTACTAGTTTGCTTAAATCTCAGCAAACAATTTTTCACCAAATCTGGATGATACTTGTTGCTAATGATCAGTTCACTAATCCCACTTGGCTGCCCAATTTTAATTCTTCTAGGTTGAAGCATTCGTTTCCAGTAACAGTTTGAATTTTTAGGTTTCACTCTGTTTTCTCCTACATAGATAGCTGTGTTTGGAATTCTAAATCAAACACGGTTTGTGCTAGCTCCTTGAAACTTGACCAAATGAAGTAGTTCTAAGTTCTATCTCTATGGTTTGTTTCCTCTTGAAGTACCCCATGCAGAGACTGGCGAAAAACACTTTCGTTTGAAAGGGGTTGCCAAGCTTCCAAAAAACTACTAGTTTGCTGAAATCACAGCAAACATGTTTTCACCAAATCTGGATGATACTTGGTGGTAATGATCACTGCACTAATCCCACTTGGCTGCCCAATTTTTATTCTTCTAGGTTGAAGCGTTCGTTTCCAGTAACAGTTTGAATTTTTAGGTTTCACTCTGTTTTCTGCTATATAGTTAGATGTGTTTGGAACACTAAATCAAACACGGTTTGTGCTAGCTCCATGAAACTTGACCAAATGAAGTAGTTCTAAGTTCTATCTGTATGGTTTGTTTCCTCTTGAAGTATCCCATGCAGAGATTGGCGAAAAACACTTTCGTTTGAAAGGGGTTGCCAAGCTTCCAAAAAACTACAAGTTTGCTGAAATCTCAGCAAACATTTTTTCACTAAATCTTGATGATACTTGGTGGTAATGATCAGTTCACTAATCCCACCTGTCTGCCCAATTTTTATTCTTCTAGGTTGAAGAATTTGTTTCCAGTAACAGTTTGAATTGTTAGGTTTCACTCTGTTTTCTCCTACATAGATAGCTGTGTTTGGAATTCTAAATCAAACACGGTTTGTGCTAGCTCCTTGAAACTTGACCCAATGAAGTAGTTCTAAGTTCTATCTCTATGGTTTGTTTCCTCTTGAAGTACCCCATGCAGAGACTGGTGAAAAACACTTTCCTTTGAAAGGGGTTGCCAAGCTTCCAAAAAACTACTAGTTTGCTGAAATCTCAGCAAACATTTTTTCACCAAATCTGCATGATACTTGGTGGTAATGATCAGTTCACTAATCCCACTTGGCTGCCCAATTTTCATTCTTGTAGGTTGAAGCATTCGTTTCCAGTAACAGTTTGAATTTTAGGTTTCACTCTGTTTTCTCCTACATAGATAGCTGTGTTTGGAATTCTAAATCAAACACGGTGTGTGCTAGCTCCTTGAAACTTGACCAAATGAAGTAGTTCTATGTTCTATCTCTATGGATTGTTTCCTCTTGAAGTACCCCATGCAGAGACTGTCGAAAAACACTTTCGTTTAAAAGGGGTTGCCAAGCTTCCAAAAAACTACTAGTTTGCTGAAATCTCAGCAAACATTTTTTCACCAAATCTTGATGATACTTGGTGGTAATGATCAGTACACTAATCCCCCTTGTCTGCCCAAATTTTATTCTTCTAGGTTGAAGCATTTGTTTCCAGTAACAGTTTGAATTTTTAGGTTTCACTCTGTTTTCTCCTACATAGATAGCTGTGTTTGGAATTCTAAATCAAACACGGTTTGTGCTAGCTCCTTGAAACTTGACCAAATGAAGTAGTTCTAAGTTCTACCTCTATGGTTTGTTTCCTCTTGAAGTACCCCATGCAGAGACTGGAGAAAAACACTTTCGTTTGAAAGGGGTTGCCAAGCTTCCAAAAAACTACTAGTTTGCTGAAATCTCAGCAAACATTTTTTCACCAAATCTGGATGATACTTGGTGGTAATGATCAGTTCACTAATCCTACTTGGATGCCCAATTTTCATTCTTCTAGTTTGAAGCATTCGTTTCCAGTAACAGTTTGAATTTTTATGTTTCACTCTGTTTTTTCTTACATAGATAGCTGTGTTTGGAATTCTAAATCAAACACGGTTTGTGCTAGCTCCTTGAAACTTGACCAAATGAAGTAGTTCTAAGTTCTATCTCCATGGTTTGTTTCCTCTTGAAGTACCCCATGCAGAGACTGGCGAAAAACACTTTCGTTTGAAAGGGGTTGCCAAGCTTCCAAAAAACTACTAGTTTGCTGAAATCACAGCAAACATGTTTTCACCAAATCTGGATGATACTTGGTGGTAATGATCACTGCACTAATCCCACTTGGCTGCCCAATTTTTATTCTTCTAGGTTGAAGCGTTCGTTTCCAGTAACAGTTTGAATTTTTAGGTTTCACTCTGTTTTCTGCTATATAGTTAGATGTGTTTGGAACACTAAATCAAACACGGTTTGTGCTAGCTCCATGAAACTTGACCAAATGAAGTAGTTCTAAGTTCTATCTGTATGGTTTGTTTCCTCTTGAAGTATCCCATGCAGAGATTGGCGAAAAACACTTTCGTTTGAAAGGGGTTGCCAAGCTTCCAAAAAACTACAAGTTTGCTGAAATCTCAGCAAACATTTTTTCACTAAATCTTGATGATACTTGGTGGTAATGATCAGTTCACTAATCCCACCTGTCTGCCCAATTTTTATTCTTCTAGGTTGAAGAATTTGTTTCCAGTAACAGTTTGAATTTTTAGGTTTCACTCTGTTTTCTCCTACATAGATAGCTGTGTTTGGAATTCTAAATCAAACACGGTTTGTGCTAGCTCCTTGAAACTTGACCCAATGAAGTAGTTCTAAGTTCTATCTCTATGGTTTGTTTCCTCTTGAAGTACCCCATGCAGAGACTGGTGAAAAACACTTTCATTTGAAAGGGGTTGCCAAGCTTCCAAAAAACTACTAGTTTGCTGAAATCTCAGCAAACATTTTTTCACCAAATCTGGATGATACTTGGTGGTAATGATCAGTTCACTAATCCCACTTGGCTGCCCAATTTTCATTCTTGTAGGTTGAAGCATTCGTTTCCAGTAACAGTTTGAATTTTAGGTTTCAATCTGTTTTCTCCTACATAGATAGCTGTGTTTGGAATTCTAAATCAAACACGGTGTGTGCTAGCTCCTTGAAACTTGACCAAATGAAGTAGTTCTATGTTCTATCTCTATGGATTGTTTCCTCTTGAAGTACCCCATGCAGAGACTGTCGAAAAACACTTTCGTTTAAAAGGGGTTGCCAAGCTTCCAAAAAACTACTAGTTTGCTGAAATCTCAGCAAACATTTTTTCACCAAATCTTGATGATACTTGGTGGTAATGATCAGTACACTAATCCCCCTTGTCTGCCCAAATTTTATTCTTCTAGGTTGAAGCATTTGTTTCCAGTAACAGTTTGAATTTTTAGGTTTCACTCTGTTTTCTCCTACATAGATAGCTGTGTTTGGAATTCTAAATCAAACACGGTTTGTGCTAGCTCCTTGAAACTTGACCAAATGAAGTAGTTCTAAGTTCTACCTCTATGGTTTGTTTCCTCTTGAAGTACCCCATGCAGAGACTGGCGAAAAACACTTTCGTTTGAAAGGGGTTGCCAAGCTTCCAAAAAACTACTAGTTTGCTGAAATCTCAGCAAACATTTTTTCACCAAATCTGGATGATACTTGGTGGTAATGATCAGTTCACTAATCCTACTTGGATGCCCAATTTTCATTCTTCTAGTTTGAAGCATTCGTTTCCAGTAACAGTTTGAATTTTTATGTTTCACTCTGTTTTTTCTTACATAGATAGCTGTGTTTGGAATTCTAAATCAAACACGGTTTGTGCTAGCTCCTTGAAACTTGACCAAATGAAGTAGTTCTAAGTTCTATCTCTATGGTTTGTTTCCTCTTGAAGTACGCCATGCAGAGACTGGCGAAAAACACTTTCGTTTGAAAGGGGTTGCCAAGCTTCCAAAAAACTACTAGTTTGCTGAAATCACAGCAAACATGTTTTTACCAAATCTGGATGATACTTGGTGGAAATGATCAGTTCACTAATCCCACTTGGCTGCCCAATTTTTATTCTTCTAGGTTGAAGCGTTCGTTTCCAGTAACAGTTTGAATTTTTAGGTTTCACTCTGTTTTCTGCTATATAGTTAGATGTGTTTGAAACTCTAAATCAAACACGGTTTGTGCTAGCTCCATGAAACTTGACCAAATGAAGTAGTTCTAAGTTCTATCTTTATGGTTTGTTTCCTCTTGAAGTACCCCATGCAGAGACTGGCGAAAAACACTTTCGTTTGAAAGGGGTTGCCAAGCTTCCAAAAAACTACTAGTTTGCCGAAATCTCAGCAAACATTTTTTCACCAAATCTGGATGATACTTGGTGGTAATGAGCAGTTCACTAATCCCACTTGGCTGCCCAATTTTCATTCTTCTAGGTTGAAGCATTCGTTTCCCTTAACAGTTTAAATTTTTAGGTTTCACTCTGTTTTCTCCTACATAGATAGCTGAATTTGGAATTCTAAATCAAACACGGTTTGTGCTAGCTCCTTGAAACTTGACCAAATGAAGTAGTTCTAAGTTCTATCTCCATGGTTTGTTTCCTCTTGAAGTACCCCATGCAGAGACTGGCGAAAAACACTTTCGTTTGAAAGGGGTTGCCAAGCTTCCAAAAAACTTCTAGTTTGCTGAAATCTCAGCAAACATTTTTTCAACAAATCTTGATGATACTTGGTGGTAATGATCAGTACACTAATCCCACTTGGCTGCCCAATTTTAATTCTTCAAGGTTGAAGCATTCGTGTCCAGTAACAGTTTGAATTTTTAGGTTTCACTCTGTTTTCTCATACATAGATAGCGGTGCTTGGAATTCTAAATCAAACACGGTTTGTGCTAGCTCCTTGAAACTTGACCAAATGACGTAGTTCTAAGTTCTATCTCTATGGTTTGTTTCCTCTTGAAGTACCCCATGCAGAGACTGGCGAAAAACACTTTCGTTTGAAAGGGGTTGCCAAGCTTCCAAAAAACTACTAGTTTGCTGAAATCTCAGCAAACATTTTTTCACCAAATCTGGATGATACTTGGTGGTAATGATCAGTTCACTAATCCCACTTGGCTGCCCAATTTTCATTCTTCTAGGTTGAAGCATTCGTTTCCAGTACAGTTTGAATTTTAGGTTTCACTCTGTTTTCTCCTACATAGATAGCTGTGTTTGGAATTCTAAATCAAACACGGTTTGTGCTAGCTCCTTGAAACTTGACCAAATGAAGTAGTTCTATGTTCTATCTCTATGGTTTGTTTCCTCTTGAAGTACCCCATGCAGAGACTGGTGAAAAACACTTTCCTTTGAAAGGGGTTGCCAAGCTTCCAAAAAACTACTAGTTTGCTGAAATCTCAGCAAATATTTTTTCACCAAATCTTGATGATACTTGGTGGTAATGATCAGTTCACTAATCCCACTTGACTGCCCAATTTTTATTCTTCTAGGTTGAAGCATTCGTTTCCAGTAACAGTTTGAATTTTTAGGTTTCACTCTGTTTTCTCCTACATAGATAGCTGTGTTTGGAATTCTAAATCAAACACGGCTTGTGCTAGCTCCTTGAAACTTGACCAAATGAAGTAGTTCTAAGTTCTGTCTCTATGGTTTGTTTCCTCTTGAAGTACCCCATGCAGAGACTGGTGAAAAACACTTTCCTTTGAAAGGGGTTGCCAACTTCCAAAAAACTACTATTTTGCTGAAATCTCAGCAAACATTTTTTCACCAAAACTTGATGATACTTGGTGGTAATGATCAGTTCACTAATCCCACTTGGCTGCCCAATTTTTATTCTTCTAGGTTGAAGCGTTCATTTCCAGTAACAGTTTGAATTTTTAGGTTTCACTCTGTTTTCTGTTATATAGTTAGATGTGTTTGAAACTCTAAATCAAACACGGTTTGTGCTAGCTCCATGAAACTTGACCAAATGAAGTAGTTCTAAGTTCTATCTGTATGGTTTGTTTCCTCTTGAAGTACCCCATGCAGAGATTGGCGAAAAACACTTTCTTTTGAAAGGAGTTGCCAAGCGTCCAGAAAACTACAAGTTTGCTGAAATCTCAGCAAACATTTTTTCACTAAATCTTGATGATACTTGGTGGTAATGATCAGTTCACTAATCCCACTTGGCTGCCCAATTTTTATTCTTCTAGGTTGAAGCATTCGTTTCCAGTAACAGTTTGAATTTTTAGGTTTCACTCTGTTTTCTCCTACATAGATAGCTGTGTTTGGAATTCTAAATCAAACACGGTTTGTGCTAGCTCCTTGAAACTTGACCAAATGAAGTAGTTCTAAGTTCTATCTCTATGGTTTGTTTCCTCTTGAAGTACCCCATGCAGAGACTGGCGAAAAACACTTTCGTTTGAAAGGGGTTGCCAAGCTTCCAAAAAACTACTAGTTTGCTGAAATCTCAGCAAACATTTTTTCACCAAATCTGGATGATACTTGGTGGTAATGATCAGTTCACTAATCCCACTTGGCTGCCCAATTTTCATTCTTCTAGGTTGAAGCATTCGTTTCCAGTAACAGTTTGAATTTTTAGGTTTCACTCTGTTTTCTCCTACATAGATAGCTGTGTTTTAAATTCTAAATCAAACACGGTTTGTGCTAGCTCCTTGAAACTTGACCAAATGAAGTAGTTCTATGTTCTATCTCTATGGTTTGTTTCCTCTTGAAGTACCCCATGCAGAGACTGGTGAAAAACACTTTCCTTTGAAAGGGGTTGCCAAGCTTCCAAAAAACTACTAGTTTGCTGAAATCTCAGCAAACATTTTTTCACCAAATCTTGATGATACTTGGTGGTAATGATCAGTTCACTAATCACACTTGACTGCCCAATTTTTATTCTTCTAGGTTGAAGCATTCGTTTCCAGTAACAGTTTGAATTTTTAGGTTTCACTCTGTTTTCTCCTACATAGATAGCTGTGTTTGGAATTCTAAATCAAACACGGCTTGTGCTAGCTCCTTGAAACTTGACCAAATGAAGTAGTTCTAAGTTCTATCTCTATGGTTTGTTTCCTCTTGAAGTACCCCATGCAGAGACTGGTGAAAAACACTTTCTTTGAAAGGGGTTGCCAAGCTTCCAAAAAACTACTAGTTTGCTGAAATCTCAGCAAACATTTTTTCACCAAATCTGGATGATACTTGGTGGTAATGATCAGTTCACTAATCCCACTTGGCTGGCCAATTTTCATTCTTCTAGGTTGAAGCATTTGTTTCCAGTAACAGTTTGAATTTTTAGGTTTCACTCTGTTTTCTCCTACATAGATAGCTGTGTTTGGAATTCTAAATCAAACACGGTTTGTGCTAGCTCCTTGAAACTTGACCAAATGAAGTAGTTCTAAGTTCTATCTCTATGGTTTGTTTCCTCTTGAAGTACCCCATGCAGAGACTGGCGAAAAACACTTTCGTTTGAAAGGGGTTGCCAAGCTTCCAAAAAACTACTAGTTTGCTGAAATCTCAGCAAATATTTTTTCACCAAAACTTGATGATACTTGGTGGTAATGATCAGTACACTAATCCCCCTTGTCTGCCCAATTTTTATTCTTCTCGTTTGAAGCATTCGTTTCCAGTAACAGTTTGAATTTTTAAGTTTCACTCTGTTTTTTCTTACATAGATAGCTGTGTTTGGAATTCTAAATCAAACACGGTTTGTGCTAGCTCCTTGAAACTTGACCAAATGAAGTAGTTCTAAGTTATATCTCTATGGATTGTTTCCTCTTGAAGTTCGCCATGCAGAGACTGGCGAAAAACACTTTCGTTTGAAAGGGGTTGCCAAGCTTCCAAAAAACTACTAGTTTGCTGAAATCACAGCAAACATGTTTTTACCAAATCTGGATGATACTTGGTGGTAATGATCAGTTCACTAATCCCACTTGGCTGCCCAATTTTTATTCTTCTAGGTTGAATCGTTGGTTTGCAGTAACAGATTGAATTTTTAGGTTCACTCTGTTTTCTGCTATATAGTTAGATGTGTTTGAAACTCTAAATCAAACACGGTTTGTCCTAGCTCCATGAAACTTGACCAAATGAAGTAGTTCTAAGTTCTATCTGTATGGTTTGTTTCCTCTTGAAGTACCCCATGCAGAGACTGGCGAAAAACACTTTCGTTTGAAAGGGGTTGCCAAGCTTCCAAAAAACTACTAGTTTGCCGAAATCTCAGCAAATATTTTTTCACCAAATCTTGATGATACTTGGTGGTAATGATCAGTACAGTAATCCCACTTGGCTGCCCAATTTTTATTCTTCTAGGTTGAAGCATTCGTTTCCAGTAGCAGTTTGAATTTTTAGGTTTCACTCTGTTTTCTCCTACATACATAGCTGTGTTTGGAATTCTAAATCAAACACGGTTTGTGCTAGCTCCTTGAAACTTCACCAAATGAAGTAGTTCTACGTTCTATCTCTATGGTTTGTTTCCTCTTGAAGTACCCCATGCAGAGACTGGCGAAAAACACTTTCGTTTGAAAGGGGTTGCCAAGCTTCCAAAAAACTACTAGTTTGCTGAAATCTCAGCAAACATTTTTTCACCAAATCTGGATGATACTTGGTGGTAATGAGCAGTTCACTAATCCCACTTGGCTTCCCAATTTTCATTCTTCTAGGTTGAAGAATTCGTTTCCAGTAACAGTTTGAATTTTTAGGTTTCACTCTGTTTTCTCCTACATAGATAGCTGTGTTTGGAATTCTAAATCAAACACGGTTTGTGCTAGCTCCATGAAACTTGACCAAATGAAGTAGTTCTAAGTTCTATCTGTATGGTTTGTTTCCTCTTGAAGTACCCCATGCAGAGACTGGCGAAAAACAGTTTCGTTTGAAAGGGGTTGCCAAGCTTCCAAAAAACTACTAGTTTGCTGAAATCTCAGCAAACATTTTTTCACCAAATCTGGATGATACTTGGTGGTAATGATCAGTTCACTAATCCCACTTGGCTGCCCAATTTTCATTCTTCTAGGTTGAAGCATTCGTTTCCAGTAACAGTTTGAATTTTTAGGTTTCACTCTGTTTTCTCCTACATAGATAGCTGTGTTTGGAATTCTAAATCAAACACGGTTTGTGCTAGCTCCTTGAAACTTGACCAAATGAAGTAGTTCTAAGTTCTATCTCTATGGTTTGTTTCCTCTTGAAGTACCCCATGCAGAGACTGGCGAAAAACACTTTCGTTTGAAAGGGGTTGCCAAGCTTCCAAAAAACTACTAGTTTGCTGAAATCTCAGCAAACATTTTTTTACCAAATCTTGATGATACTTGGTGGTAATGATCAGTTCACTAATCCCACTTGGCTGCCCAATTTTTATTCTTCTAGGTTGAAGCAATCGTTTCCAGTAACAGTTTGAATTTTTAGGTTTCACTCTGTTTTCTGCTATATAGTTAGATGTGTTTGAAACTCTAAATCAAACACGGTTTGTGCTAGCTCCATGAAACTTGACCAAATGAAGTAGTTCTAAGTTCTATCTCTTTGGTTTGTTTCCGCTTGAAGTTCCCCATGCAGAGACTGGCGAAAAACACTTTGGTTTGAATGGGGTTGCCAAGCTTCCAAAAAACTACTAGTTTGCTGAAATCTCAGCAAACATTTTTTCACCAAATCTGGATGATACTTGGTGGTAATGAGCAGTTCACTAATCCCACTTGGCTGCCCAATTTTCATTCTTCTAGGTTGAAGCATTCGTTTCCAGTAACAGTTTGAATATTTAGGTTTCACTATGTTTTCTCCTACATAGATAGCTGTGTTTGGAATTCTAAATCTAACAAGCTTTGTGCTAGCTCCTTGAAACTTGACCAAATGAAGTAGTTCTAAGTTCTATCTCTATGGTTTGTTTCCTCTTGAAGTACCCCATGCAGAGACTTGGGAAAAACACTTTCGTTTAAAAGGGGTTGCCAAGCTTCCAAAAAACTACTAGTTTGCTGAAATCTCAGCAAACATTTTTTCACCAAATCTTGATGATACATGGTGGTAATGATCAGTTCACTAATCCCACTTGGCTGCCCAATTTTTATTCTTCTAGGTTGAAGTGTTCGTTTCCAGTAACAGTTTGAATTTTTAGGTTTCACTCTGTTTTCTCCTACATAGATAGCTGGGTTTGAAACTCTAAATCAAACACGGTTTGTGCTAGCTCCATGAAACTTGACCCAATGAAGTAGTTCTAAGTTCTATCTCTATGGTTTGTTTCCTCTTGAAGTACCCCATGCAGAGACTGGTGAAAAACACTTTCCTTTGAAAGGGGTTGCCAAGCTTCCAAAAAACTACTAGTTTGCTGAAATCTCAGCAAACATTTTTTCACCAAATCTGGATGATACTTGGTGGTAATGATCAGTTCACTAATCCCACTTGGCTGCCCAATTTTCATTCTTGTAGGTTGAAGCATTCGTTTACAGTAACAGTTTGAATTTTAGGTTTCACTCTGTTTTCTCCTACATAGATAGCTGTGTTTGGAATTCTAAATCAAACATGGTGTGTGCTAGCTCCTTGAAACTTGACCAAATGAAGTAGTTCTATGTTCTATCTCTATGGATTGTTTCCTCTTGAAGTACCCCATGCAGAGACTGTCGAAAAACACTTTCGTTTAAAAGGGGTTGCCAAGCTTCCAAAAAACTACTAGTTTGCTGAAATCTCAGCAAACATTTTTTCACCAAATCTTGATGATACTTGGTGGTAATGATCAGTACACTAATGCCCCTTGTCTGCCCAAATTTTATTCTTCTAGGTTGAAGCATTTGTTTCCAGTAACAGTTTGAATTTTTAGGTTTCACTCTGTTTTCTCCTACATAGATAGCTGTGTTTTGAATTCTAAATCAAACACGGTTTGTGCTAGCTCCTTGAAACTTGACCAAATGAAGTAGTTCTAAGTTCTACCTCTATGGTTTGTTTCCTCTTGAAGTACCCCATGCAGAGACTGGCGAAAAACACTTTCGTTTGAAAGGGGTTGCCAAGCTTCCAAAAAACTACTAGTTTGCTGAAATCTCAGCAAACATTTTTTCACCAAATCTGGATGATACTTGGTGGTAATGATCAGTTCACTAATCCTACTTGGATGCCCAATTTTCATTCTTCTAGTTTGAAGCATTCGTTTCCAGTAACAGTTTGAATTTTTATGTTTCACTCTGTTTTTTCTTACATAGATAGCTGTGTTTGGAATTCTAAATCAAACACGGTTTGTGCTAGCTCCTTGAAACTTGACGAAATGAAGTAGTTCTAAGTTCTATCTCTATGGTTTGTTTCCTCTTGAAGTGCGCCATGCAGAGACTGGCGAAAAACACTTTCGTTTGAAAGGGGTTGCCAAGCTTCCAAAAAACTACTAGTTTGCTGAAATCACAGCAAACATGTTTTTACCAAACTGGATTGATACTTGGTGGAAATGATCAGTTCACTAATCCCACTTGGCTGCCCAATTTTTATTCTTCTAGGTTGAAGCGTTCGTTTCCAGTAACAGTTTGAATTTTTAGGTTTCACTCTGTTTTCTGCTATATAGTTAGATGTGTTTGAAACTCTAAATCAAACACGGTTTGTGCTAGCTCCATGAAACTTGACCAAATGAAGTAGTTCTAAGTTCTATCTTTATGGTTTGTTTCCTCTTGAAGTACCCCATGCAGAGACTGGCGAAAAACACTTTCGTTTGAAAGGGGTTGCCAAGCTTCCAAAAAACTACTAGTTTGCCGAAATCTCAGCAAACATTTTTTCACCAAATCTGGATGATACTTGGTGGTAATGAGCAGTTCACTAATCCCACTTGGCTTCCCATTTTTCATTCTTCTAGGTTGAAGCTTTCGATTCCAGTAACAGTTTGAATTTTTAGGTTTCACTCTGTTTTCTCCTACATAGATAGCTCTGTTTGGAATTCTAAATCAAACACGGTTTGTGCTAGCTCCTTGAAACTTGACCAAATGAAGTAGTTCTACGTTCTATCTCTATGGTTTGTTTCCTCTTGAAGTACCCCATGCAGAGACTGGCGAAAAACACTTTCGTTTGAAAGGGGTTGCCAAGCTTCCAAAAAACTACTAGTTTGCTGAAATCTCAGCAAACATTTTTTCACCAAATCTGGATGATACTTGGTGGTAATGAGCAGTTCACTAATCCCACTTGGCTGCCCAATTTTCATTCTTCTAGGTTGAAGCATTCGTTTCCAGTAACAGTTTGAATTTTTAGGTTTCAATTTGTTTTCTCCTACATAGATAGCTGTGTTTGGAATTCTAAATCAAACACGGTTTGTGCTAGCTCCTTGAAACTTGACCAAATGAAGTAGTTCTAAGTTCTGTCTCTATGGTTTGTTTCCTCTTGAAGTACCCCATGAGGAGACTGGCGAAACACACTTTCATTTGAAATGGGTTGTCAAGCTTCCAAAAATCTACTAGTTTGTTGAAATCTCAGCAAACATTTTTTCACCAAATCAAGATGATACTTGGTGGTAATGATCAGTTCACTAATCCCACTTGGCTGCCCAATTTTCATTCTTCTAGGTTGAAGCGTTCGTTTCCATTAACAGTTTGAATTTTTAGGTTTCACTCTGTTTTCTCCTACATAGATAGCTCTGTTTGGAATTCAAAATCAAACACGGTTTGTGCTAGCTCCTTGAATCTTGACCAAATGAAGTAGTTCTCAGTTCTATCTCTATGGTTTGTTTCCTCTTGAAGTACCCCATGCAGAGACTGGCGAAAAACACTTTCGTTTGAAAGGGGTTGCCAATCTTCCAAAAATCTACTAGTTTGCTGAAATCTCAGCAAACATTTTTTCACCAAATCTTGATGACACTTGGTGGTAATGTTCAGTTCACTAATCCCACTTGGCTGCCCAATTTTCATTCTTCTAGGTTGAAGCATTCGTTTCCAGTAACAGTTTGAATTTTTAGGTTTCACTCTGTTTTCTTCTATATAGATAGCTCTGATTGGAATTCTAAATAAAACACGGTTTGTGCTAGCTCCTTGAAACTTGACCAAATGAAGTAGTTCTAAGTTCTATCTCTATGGTTTGTTTCCTCTTGAAGTACCCCATGCAGAGACTGGCGAAAAACACTTTCGTTTGAAAGGGGTTGCCAAGCTTCCAAAAAACTACTAGTTTGCTGAAATCTCAGCAAATATTTTTTCACCAAAACTTGATGATACTTGGTGGTAATGATCAGTACACTAATCCCCCTTGTCTGCCCAATTTTTATTCTTCTCGTTTGAAGCATTCGTTTCCAGTAACAGTTTGAATTTTTAAGTTTCACTCTGTTTTTTCTTACATAGATAGCTGTGTTTGGAATTCTAAATCAAACACGGTTTGTGCTAGCTCCTTGAAACTTGACCAAATGAAGTAGTTCTAAGTTCTATCTCTATGGATTGTTTCCTCTTGAAGTACGCCATGCAGAGACTGGCGAAAAACACTTTCGTTTGAAAGGGGTTGCCAAGCTTCCAAAAAACTACTAGTTTGCTGAAATCACAGCAAACATGTTTTTACCAAATCTGGATGATACTTGGTGGTAATGATCAGTTCACTAATCCCACTTGGCTGCCCAATTTTTATTCTTCTAGGTTGAAGCGTTGGTTTGCAGTAACAGATTGAATTTTTAGGTTCACTCTGTTTTCTGCTATATAGTTAGATGTGTTTGAAACTCTAAATCAAACACGGTTTGTGCTAGCTCCATGAAACTTGACCAAATGAAGTAGTTCTAAGTTCTATCTGTATGGTTTGTTTCCTCTTGAAGTACCCCATGCAGAGACTGGCGAAAAACACTTTCGTTTGAAAGGGGTTGCCAAGCTTCCAAAAAACTACTAGTTTGCCGAAATCTCAGCAAACATTTTTTCACCAAATCTTGATGATACTTGGTGGTAATGATCAGTACAGTAATCCCACTTGGCTGCCCAATTTTTATTCTTCTAGGTTGAAGCATTCGTTTCCAGTAACAGTTTGAATTTTTAGGTTTCACTCTGTTTTCTCCTACATAGATAGCTGTGTTTGGAATTCTAAATCAAACACGGTTTGTGCTAGCTCCTTGAAACTTGACCAAATGAAGTAGTTCTAACTTCTATCTCTATGGTTTGTTTCCTCTTGAAGTACCCCATGCAGAGACTGGCGAAAAACACTTTCGTTTGAAAGGGGTTGCCAAGCTTCCAAAAAACTACTAGTTTGCTGAAATCTCAGCAAACATTTTTTCACCAAATCTGGATGATACTTGGTGGTAATGAGCAGTTCACTAATCCCACTTGGCTCCCCAATTTTCATTCTTCTAGGTTGAAGCATTCGTTTCCAGTAACAGTTTGAATTTTTAGGTTTCACTCTGTTTTCTCCTACATAGATAGCTGTGTTTGGAATTCTAAATCAAACACGGTTTGTGCTAGCTCCTTGAAACTTGACCAAATGAAGTAGTTCTATGTTCTATCTCTATGGTTTGTTTCCTCTTGAAGTACCCCATGCAGAGACTGGCGAAAAACACTTTCGTTTGAAAGGGGTTGCCAAGCTTCCAAAAAACTACTAGTTTGCTGAAATCTCAGCAAACATTTTTTCACCAAATCTGGATGATACTTGGTGGTAATGAGCAGTTCACTAATCCCACTTGGCTGCCCAATTTTCATTCTTCTAGGTTGAAGCATTCGTTTCCAGTAACAGTTTGAATTTTTAGGTTTCACTCTGGTTTCTCCTACATAGATAGCTGTGTTTGGAATTCTAAATCAAACACGGTTTGTGCTAGCTCCTTGAAACTTGACCAAATGAAGTACTTCTAACTTCTATCTCTATGGTTTGTTTCCTCTTGAAGTACCCCATGCAGAGACTGGCGAAAAACACTTTCGTTTGAAAGGGGTTGCCAAGCTTCCAAAAAACTACTAGTTTGCTGAAATCTCAGCAAACATTTTTTCACCAAATCTGGATGATACTTGGTGGTAATGAGCAGTTCACTAATCCCACTTGGCTTCCCAATTTTCATTCTTCTAGGTTGAAGCATTCGTTTCCAGTAACAGTTTGAATTTTTAGGTTTCACTCTGTTTTCTCCTACATACATAGCTGTGTTTGGAATTCTAAATCAAACACAGTTTGTGCTAGCTCCTTGAAACTTGACCAAATGAAGTAGTTCTAACTTCTATCTCTATGGTTTGTTTTCTCTTGAAGTTCCCCATGCAGAGACTGGCGAAAAACACTTTCGTTTGAAAGGGGTGGCCAAGCTTCCAAAAAACTACTAGTTTGCTGAAATGTCAGCAAACATTTTTTCACCAAATCTGGATGATACTTGGTGGTAATGAGCAGTTCACTAATCCCACTTGGCTGCCCAATTTTCATTCTTCTAGGTTGAAGCTTTCGTTTCCAGTAACAGTTTGAATTTTTAGGTTTCACTCTGTTTTCTGCTATATAGTTAGATGTGTTTGAAACTCTAAATCAAACACGGTTTGTGCTAGCTCCTTGAAACTTGACCAAATGAAGTAGTTCTAAGTTCTACCTCTATGGTTTGTTTCCTCTTGAAGTACCCCATGCAGAGACTGGCGAAAAACACTTTCGTTTGAAAGGGGTTGCCAAGCTTCCAAAAAACTACTAGTTTGCTGAAATCTCAGCAAACATTTTTTCACCAAATCTTGATGATACTTGGTGGTAATGATCAGTTCACTAATCCCACTTGGATGCCCAATTTTTATTCTTCTAGGTTGAAGCATTCATTTCCAGTAACAGTTTGAATTTTTAGGATTCACTCTGTTTTCTCCTACATACATAGCTGTGTTTGGAATTCTAAATCAAACACGGTTTGTGCTAGCTCCTTGAAACTTCACCAAATGAAGTAGTTCTACGTTCTATCTGTATGGTTTGTTTCCTCTTGAAGTACCCCATGCAGAGACTGGCGAAAAACAGTTTCGTTTGAAAGGGGTTGCCAAGCTTCCAAAAAACTACTAGTTTGCTGAAATCTCAGCAAACATTTTTTCACCAAATCTTGATGATACTTGGTGGTAATGATCAGTTCACTAATCCCACTTGGCTTCCCAATTTTCATTCTTCTAGGTTGAAGAATTCGTTTCCAGTAACAGTTTGAATTTTTAGGTTTCACTCTGTTTTCTCCTACATAGATAGCTGTGTTTGGAATTCTATATCAAACACGGTTTGTGCTAGCTCCATGAAACTTGACCAAATGAAGTAGTTCTAAGTTCTATCTGTATGGTTTGTTTCCTCTTGAAGTACCCCATGCAGAGACTGGCGAAAAACAGTTTCGTTTGAAAGGGGTTGCCAAGCTTCCAAAAAACTACTAGTTTGCTGAAATCTCAGCAAACATTTTTTCACCAAATCTGGATGATACTTGGTGGTAATGATCAGTTCACTAATCCCACTTGGCTGCCCAATTTTCATTCTTCTAGGTTGAAGCATTCGTTTCCAGTAACAGTTTGAATTTTTAGGTTTCACTCTGTTTTCTCCTACATAGATAGCTGTGTTTGGAATTCTAAATCAAACACGGTTTGTGCTAGCTCCTTGAAACTTGACCAAATGAAGTAGTTCTAAGTTCTATCTCTATGGTTTGTTTCCTCTTGAAGTACCCCATGCAGAGACTGGCGAAAAACACTTTCGTTTGAAAGGGGTTACCAAGCTTCCAAAAAACTACTAGTTTGCTGAAATCTCAGCAAACATTTTTTTACCAAATCTTGATGATACTTGGTGGTAATGATCAGTTCACTAATCCCACTTGGCTGCCCAATTTTTATTCTTCTAGGTTGAAGCAATCGTTTCCAGTAACAGTTTGAATTTTTAGGTTTCACTCTGTTTTCTGCTATATAGTTAGATGTGTTTGAAACTCTAAATCAAACACGGTTTGTGCTAGCTCCATGAAACTTGACCAAATGAAGTAGTTCTAAGTTCTATCTGTATGGTTTGTTTCCTCTTGAAGTACCCCATGCAGAGACTGGCGAAAAACACTTTCATTTGAAAGGGGTGGCCAAGCTTCCAAAAAACTACTAGTTTGCTGCAATCTCAGCAAATATTTTTTCACCAAATCTGGATGATACTCTGTGGTAATGATCAGTTCACTAAACCCACTTGGCTGCCCAATTTTTATTCTTTTGGTTGAAGCGTTCGTTTCCAGTAACAGTTTGAATTTTTAAGTCTCATTCTGTTTTCTGCTATGTAGTTAGATGTGTTTGAAACGCTAAATCAAACACGGTTTGTGCTAGCTCCATGAAACTTGAACAAATGAAGTAGTTCTAAGTTCTATCTGTATGGTTTGTTTCCTCTTGAAGTACCCCATGCAGAGACTGGCGAAAAACACTTTCGTTTGAAAGGGGTTGAAAGCTTCCAAAAAACTACTAGTTTGCTGAAATCTCAGCAAATATTTTTTCACCAAATCTTGATGATACTTGGTGGTAATGATCAGTTCACTCCTCCCACTTGGCTGACCAATTTTCATTCTTCTAGGTTGAAGCATTCGTTTCCAGTAACAGTTTGAATTTTTAGGTTTCACTCTGTTTTCTCCTATATAGATAGCTGTGTTTGGAATTCTAAATCAAACACGGTTTGTGCTAGCTCCTTGAACTTGACCAAATGAAGTAGTTCTAAGTTCTATCTCTATGGTTTGTTTCCTCTTGAAGTACCCCATGCGGAGACTGGGGAAAAACACTTTTGTTTGAAAGGGGTTGCCAAGCTTCCAAAAAACTACTAGTTTGCTGAAATCTCAGCAAACATTTTTTCACCAAATCTGGATGATACTTGGTGGTAATGAGCAGTTCACTAATCCAACTTGGCTGCCCAATTTTTATTCTTCTAGGTTGAATCGTTCGTTTCCAGTAACAGTTTGAATTTTTAGGTTTCACTCTGTTTTCTGCTATAAAGTTAGATGTGTTTGAAACTCTAAATCAAACACGGTTTGTGCTAGCTCCATGAAACTTGACCAAATGAAGTAGTTCTAAGTTCTATCTGTATGGTTTGTTTCCTCTTGAAGTACCCCATGCAGAGACTGGCGAAAAACACTTTGGTTTGAAAGGGGTGGCCAAGCTTCCAAAAAACTACTACTTTGCTGAAATCTCAGCAAACATTTTTTCACCAAATCTGGATGATACTTGGTGGTAATGATCAGTTCACTAATCCCACTTGGCTGCCCAATTTTTATTCTTCTAGGTTGAAGCATTCGTTTCGAGTAACAGTTTGAATTTTTACGTTTCACTCTGTTTTCTCCTACATAGATAGCTGTGTTTGGAATTCTAAATCAAACACGGTGTGTGCTAGCTCCTTGAAACTGACCAAATGAAGTAGTTCTATTTCTATCTCTATGGTTTGTTTCCTCTTGAAGTACCCCATGCAGAGACTGGGGAAAAACACTTTCGTTTGAAAGGGGTTGCCAAGCTTCCAAAAACTACTAGTTTGCTGAAATCTCAGCAATCATTTTTTCACCAAATCTGGATGATACTTGGTGGTAATGATCAGTTCACTAATCCAACTTGGCTGCCCAATTTTTATTCTTCTAGGTTGAAGCGTTCGTTTCCAGTAACAGTTTGAATTTTTAGGTTTCACTCTGTTTTCTGCTATATAGTTAGATGTGTTTGAAACTCTAAATCAAACACGGTTTGTGCTAGCTCCATGAAACTTGACCAAATGAAGTAGTTCTAAGTTCTATCTGTATGGTTTGTTTCCTCTTGAAGTACCCCATGCAGAGACTGGCGAAAAACACTTTCGTTTGAAAGGGGTGGCCAAGCTTCCAAAAAACTACTAGTTTGCTGAAATCTCAGCAAACATTTTTTCACCAAATCTGGATGATACTTGGTGGTAATGATCAGTTCACTAATCCCACTTGGCTGCCCAATTTTCATTCTTCTAGGTTGAAGCATTCGTTTCCAGTAACAGTTTGAATTTTTAGGTTTCACTCTGTTTTCTCCTACATAGATAGCTGTGTTTGGAATTCTAAATCAAACACGGTTTGTGCTAGCTCCTTGAAACTTTACCAAATGAAGTAGTTCTAAGTTCTATCTCTATGGTTTGTTTCCTCTTGAAGTACCCCATGCAGAGACTGGCGAAAAACACTTTCGTTTGAAAGGGGTTGCCAAGCTTCCAAAAAACTACTAGTTTGCTGAAATCTCAGCAAAACATTTTTTGTACCAAATCTTGATGATACTTAGTGGTAATGATCAGTTCACTAATCCCACTTGGCCTGCCCAATTTTTATATCTTCTAGGTTGAAGCATTTCGTTTCC